>NC_056568.1:29816666-29888661 GCF_013358625.1 Macadamia integrifolia
TGGTAGAGCTTCTACTGGGGATAGGCTAAGGGAGGGCTAGGCTGAGGTGGCACTTTAGTAGAGCTTCCGCTGGGAATTTCTATTCCTGAAAAGATTCCAGGGACACTCAGACAGAGGTTCGACTAGGAAAGGCTAGTTTTGGGCTTAGGATGATGTGGCACTCCGACAGAGCTTCCGCTGGGAATAATTATTTCTAGGCTTGGGATGAGGTGGCACTCCGACAAAGCTTCTGCTGGGGATAGGCCAAGGGAGGGTTAGGCTGAGGTGGCACTTCGACAGAGCTTCCGCTGGGAATGGCTATTCTTGGAAAGATTCTAGGGACAATCGGATAGAGGTTTGGCTAGGAAAGGCTATTTTTAAAACAGATATGGGCTGACCTAAAAATGGATTGAAGAACTCCAAAGTCTCGAAGAACACTTTGAAGATCCGAGCAGAGTTTCAGATCTTAACAAAGATCTCTTCGTAGACCCGAAGAACCTCAAAAAATGAGGGGTTTCTATCTCAAGAACGCTCAAGAACGCTCAAGAACACTCAAGAACACTCAAGGGAGGTGGCTCAAGAACATACTATTTTTGGCTAAAAATTGGATATAACTAAGAATTTAGATTGAAGATCTTCAAGATCCTGAAGAACAATTCGAAGATCCGAATGAGTTTTTGGATCTTGACGAAGATCGCTCTGAAGATCAAAAGAAAATCAAGAGGGGGGAGGGGAGGAAAATTTCACTTTGAAAAGGGATTCAGGTGTTTTTTGGTGTGTTTTTTCTAAGGGAGAGGGTGGTATTTATAGTTTTTTTTTCAACCAAGTAGGAGAGGGAGAATCCCTTTATCCAGTGGACGAAAGGGGGGCTCTTGCCTAAAGTGAAGAGATAGGGTTTTTGTCCAATGGGTGAAAGGGGGTTGAAGGTAAAAATGGGTGGGGATGGCTTTTGTCCAATGGGTAAAAGGGGGTTTTCAAACAAAATGGGAGGGGAGAGAAATTTTAACTTGGAAAAAGGTAATTTTTCGAAAAGCAAGAGAGAGAAAGTTTGGAAAAGGTAGTTTTCAAAAAAGGAGGAGAGAGTTTTACTAGAAAAGGCAATTTTTGAAAAAGTGGGAGGAGAGAATATTTTTCCAGAAAAGGCAGTTTTCAAAAAAGCGAGAAGAGAGAAAATTTTTCCAGAAAAAGGACATTTTTGGAAAGACGAGAGGAGAGAGAAAATTTTATCGAAAAAGCTAATTTTCATAAGCGAGAGGAGAGAGAAAATTTTGTCGAAAAATGTAATTTTTGAAAAAACGACAGTAGAGAGAAAATTTTTCTGGGGGTGCAGGTGACGTCATGGGTGTGTGAATGCATGGGTGTGCGGGCAATGTGCACGGTGTGCGGGCCATGTGCACGGTGTGCGGGCACAGTGCGGTGTAAGTGACGTCACGGGTGCGTGAATGCATGGGTGTGCGGGCAATGTGCACGGTGTGAGGGTCATGTGCACGGTGTGCGGGCACAGTGCGCATGGTGTGCAGGCATAGTGTGCATGGTATGCGGGCCATATGCATGGTGTGCGGGCCAGGTGTGTATGGTGTGCGGGCACAGTCTACACAGTGTGTGGCTAGGGCCTGCAGGCCCGATCACAGCGTGCTACAGGCCCATACATAGCATGCGGTAGGCCCGCGTATAGCGTACAGTGGACCCACGCACAGCGTGCAGCAAACCCGTGCACAACGTGCGGTAAGACCGCGCACAGTGTGCTGCAGGCCCATGCACAGGTGTGCGGCCAGGCTGGGCTTGGTTGGGCTGGCTAGGCTGGTTGGCTTGGCTGGGCTGGGCTGGCTGGCTGGCTGGCTTGGTGGGGCTGGCTTGGCTGGGCCAGCTGGTTGGGTGGCCGGGCTGGGCCGGTGTGCGCGACATGTGTGTGGAAAAATGTGATTTTTGGGATTGATTGCCAGAGATCCGTCAGTCCGATTTTGGCATACCATATATCGTAAGAATTGTATTTTCAAGCACTATCCATCTGTATGGTCATCTCAACTAGATTCCTTTATATATGAAAATTCAGAATTAGACCCCTTCCCTCCCGTGTGGGGATTTCTAAGGTATCAGACCCGGGAGTCTTTCGGCGTTATCGAGGTAGGTAGGGGATGAATTTTAGGGTGTTTGGGTCAGGTGAGGGATTTTTCCAAGTTTCCAGCAAGACTGTATGTATGGGAAGGCGCGACATGCATGAGGAAAAATGTGATTTTCCAGGAATGATTACTAGAGATCTGTCAGTCCGATTTTGGCATATCATATATCATCAGAATCATTTCTGAGCACTATTCATCTGTATGGTCATCTTGACTAGATTCCTTCATAAATGAAAAGTCACAATTAGACCTTCCCCTCTCCCGCGCAGGGATTTCTAGGGTTTTGGGAAGGGAAATGTTTCCATATCCAAGATCCATATTTCATTATAGCTATAGGAGGGTGACAAAGTTGAGTCTCTACACACTTCGAAGATCCGAACAAAATTTTGGATCTTGACGAAGATCGCTCCAAAGACCCGAAGAAACTCAAAGGGGAAGGGGAGGAGGAGAGAGGGCAGAACTTCACTTCCTAAGTGGGGTTGTGATTCTTTTGTTCTATTTTTTCTAAAGGAGGGGGTATTTATAGCATTTTTGGGCTTAAGGGGATGAGAGAGAATTCCTTTAACCACTGGACCAAAGGGGGTTTTGGATTAAAGTGGGTGAAAAGGGTTTTTTAACCAATGGGCAAAAGGGTGTTTTTGAACTAAAGTGGGTGAAAGGGTTTTTTTAACCAATGGACAAAAGGGGATTTTGGAAAAAAAAAAAGGGAGGAGAGAGAAATTTTAGCTAATGGGGGCAAAAAGTGGGTTTTTGGACTAATAGGAGGTTGTGGCGTAGGGTATGCCAACGGAGTAGTGCTTATGTGGAAATGGGTGAAGAGGAAATTTCTTCACCCATCAGGCCAGTGGAACTCAAATCCCGACCGTCGATGGCAGCACAAAAGGTTGGGTTGAAAATGCACGGGGCATGATCAGCACGGATGCATGGATGGGTAGGCAATGTGCACGGGCTGGGTAGGCAATGTGCACGGGTGGGCAGCAGTTGTGCACAGGCTGGGCAACAACTGTGCACGGGCTGGGCAGCAGCTGTGCATAGGCTACAATAGGCAGGGGCGTGGGCTGCAGCCAATGGGTGCCCTGACAACAACCAGCGGGTGCCCTGGCAGCAGCCAGCGAGGACGTGGGCTGAGTCATGCTGGGGCACGTACAATGCTATGCTAGGCTGCTGGCTGGCAAGCCAGCGCCCAGCATGTGTGCTGTAATATCCCACTTCTTAAACCCGGTCTGATTTTGCGGTTGAACCGGTTTAACCATGCAGGAACCGAGCCAGAGGATGTTAGAGCGAGTTCCTTATGGGCTATGATGGCACGGGTGACCTTAAACACCGGCTGGCCTGACAAGTCCGAGCCAGTGCCAGAAGAGACGGGAGTGCCCAAACCGTGTACGTGCACCTACCATAAGGCTATGTACGGATAAAACAGGTATTATATCTATATTTTAAGATATATACGTTGGCTACAATGTATGCCTGGGGTGGGGTTTGAGCCGGGGTCCGAGCCCGGTCAAAATCCCAAGTTTTGACTCTCGGGTGGGTATGACAGGTGGGTACCCCACCCACCTGAGTGACCCATCCATCACTATTCACTTAAATAGGAATAGTATATAAAGCTTTATGACTTCTTTTCTTTCCATTTATTACCCCGTACGTTTGGTGAGAAAAGTAAAGAGGAGAGAGAAAAAGAAAGGGAAGAAGAAAGGAAGAGGAAGAAAGGGAGGATCTCAGTGGCGCCGAAGCTCGATCTTGCCATTCCGGTGCCGGGAGAGTAATCTTCAACTCGAGATCTACAGTTGGAGGTAAGAAAAGTTGGGTTTTATGAACATTAACCATACCCACGCTTTAAACCCTTGATTCGAGTATGGTTTCTTAAGATCTTGTAAACACCCTTTTGAAATGATGAACCTAAGGTTTAATAGATGATTTATGTGTTGATCTTGAAGGATTTGAAGAGATATTGACAAGGTAGAAGGAGCATTGTGAGTTGGAAGTGATTTGGAGGGTTTGAAGTCATTCTTGAGCAAAGAAGGTAAGATGGTTCCCCTCACTTGAATCTAACTTAGATCTAAGCTAGAACCATCCTATAGGACTCTAAAGGTGTGAGGAATGGGTTGAGAAAAGCCCCATTTGGGTCCCCAAGGAATGGAGGAAGATGAGAAGAAACTGGGGTTTTTCCGCCAAAACCGGCGGGTACAACCGGTGGGTCCCTACCCACCTGAGACACCCACCCGAGAGGGCCAGGGGGTCCCTGGCCAAACCGGCGGGTCCCTACCTGCCGGTCCCAAACCGGCGGGTTGGACCGGTGGGTGGACAACCCACCTGAGTGACCCACCCGAGTGGACAGAATGTGATTCTTAGGTCCGATTGAGCCCAAATCGGACGTGGGACCTTCTTTCGACGTTCTAAACACGATTTTGACGTCGGATTTCATTAATTTTGATTCTAAATTGGTGAAGTACTAACCCCGCTCAATTTTTTTAGGTTCACCAAAGCCTTCCCGATTCGCTCCGGATCTCACCCGTACCGAGCGGGAATCCTTGTGCGCTACAAGTAAGTGGAGAGAGGACGTTTGGCCTTGTTTCAAGGCATTTGTTTGGCATTCATATAACTATATCTAATTTAGTCATATCATCATGAATATGCTATATAGATTAGTCATTCCACTCATTGATGTGCATATATGCTATGTTTACTTTCAATTGCAAATTAAATGAGATGTTATATGTTGAATGTGGACATCATGTTGCATAATGCATTGATAGATTAGATGCCGTGGTCGGCTTGGAAACGAATGCATTGGTGGCCCGTGGTATGGGACACGGAGGCACTATGCAGTCGTACTGCATATAGGAGCATGCGGTATTAGGATTCTCACCATCCCGTGCTACGACCCTTCCCAACAGGGGTTAAGGTGTTGGGTTGCCATTTGGGGGAAGCAGGGGTCGCGGTTGTCGGACACTGTGGCGGTTAGGCATTACGCCCGGCGAGTCATGTAGGACAGTCGGCAACCCCGGTGGTATTTCAAGAGGGCCAATCGTACTGCTTTTAAATTGCTGGAGTCAGCACTGTCATTTCATTTATTTACATTCTGTTGAGAGCCGGTGGACGGCATTGTCTTTACTTTTTCGAGTACTCACGGTGGGCCTTCTCCAACAGCCCTATGGGCGTATCGCGGGAGGGAGTTCGCGGCTCGTACCCGGAGTATACGCGCACTGTGGTTGTAGTAGCACTAAAACCAAAGACTTAGTAATGTTGATTAGGTGTATGTGATCTAAAATGACTTGCATGGCATGTAGTGCATATGATGTGTTGTGATGTGTGGACTGTTGTGTGTGGTCCACCTCTCTACTTACTGAGCTAGTGAGCTCATTCCACGTGTACACCCCTTTTTAGATGATTTTGCAGGTCATGCATCTGAGGAGCAGGGGGTGGGTCCCACAGTCGAGTTTCCTGAGGAGGACTGGTGGACCCCTGAGGAGTTTGAGCACGGCGTAGACTGCGCGTGTGAGAGCTGTGTTGCGGGGCAGCGGTTCTGAGGCCGAGCTGAGCTCCAGCCTTGATACCGATGCCGGGCTGCGTACTCTGATGTTGTTGATAATTTCCTGTATATAATTGATATTCAAACTTTATTCTTTTTGTGTATATATATCATGCCTTCGGGCCCAAATGTATATAATTATGGTATCGCCATTTGGGTATCAGGTATATGGGAATTATTACAGGTAAAACTTAGTCTTCCGCTGATTTGATGAGTTGATGTTAGTGTGTGTATGCTGTGGTGGAATACAGTGTCTGATGATCCTGGCAGGTTTGGGTTAACCGGTGTTAACTCGGTCACCGCTCCGGTTCAGTGCGAACGGGGTGTGACAAACGGTGGTATCAGAGCGTGATGCTCTGCTCCACTCACAGCATACCATTAGAATCCCGTAGATTCTATAATAGGAAAATGGGGTTGGGCAAATATAAAAGCTTTAAAGATTAAAAGTCAAAGAAAGGAAGTATAAAAATGGAGTTATATTATAAGTTGCATTCATGGCATGCGTGAGTGTAGATAAAAGGTAATTAGGTTGGTACTATAACCTATAAAGTACTATTTCGACGAAATTTCGGCAGCATAACGGCGTAAAGTGGGATTTCCAAAAATTTTACACAAAACCTGATAAACAACAGATAATAATATAACAAAGAGCAAAGATAGAAAAATCACATCACCACAAAACCACACAGGAATTCCACATATGAAAACACCACCATAATCCATTATCCAAAGACATTTTATTCCATAAATGAAAATCAAGTTACATTGCAATTACAAGGAATGAGCTAAATAAATACACAATGTCTACAAAAAGGAGAGAAAAATGGATAAACAGCTAGTGTGGGCAAGCCAACCCCTCACTGGTCGTCGTCATCGTCGTCGATGATCACCAAGTTCGCTGGAGGCCTGGAGTTAAAGTCGAAGCGGTGATCGTAATAATCTAACCTCGTGTTCACCAATCGTACCTCCCTCCGAAGCCGGCCATAATCCGCTGAGATGGCGGTGGCCCTGGTATCCAAATCCTGACCCAGCCTACGGAAGGAATCCTCCAAGGTGATCTGCTTGGAGGAAATCTCGTCTAGCTGCCTCAGTATCTGGACCTGGCCATCCTGCAAGGCCCGCATGGAGGCTGTCCTATCCTCATAGTCGTAGTCACCACTCCCAGGTGGTGGGGCTCCATATGGTGGGGCTGCAGCTCTGGAAGAACTAGGGCCCGTACCTCTCGACTCCTGAGGCACCTCCTCAGGGATGCCACCACCCATCGGCTCCTCCTCCTCGTCCTGAGGAACGTAGTCCTCATCCTCCTCACTGGACTCCTCCTCCATGGGGACATCCACCATAGGGGCAGCCCTCCTACCCCTACCTCTCCGAGCTCCCGATCTCGGAGGTGAATCCATGAGGGTGTGGAGACCCATCTTCAAGAGGTTGCTCCGATCAAACCTATCGGCCGGAGTCTTCCCCTCCTCTCCGCTCAGATCCACCCTGAAGAACTCGAAGATCCTGGTGAGGATCCTGCCGTAGGGGAATCCTCCGTCCTCTGGGTGGGAAGCATGGTGCTCCATCGCTCTGAGGATGATATAGGGAAGGCACAAGTGCTCCCTGCCTCCCTCTGCTGCCGTAAAAATACAAAAGGCAATGAAAGCCGTCATGAAACCTACCTGGTTCCGATGACCTCCTCTGGGGAGCAGGTTGAACTGGATCAACCGGGCGAAGAGACGGACCTCAGGGAAGAAAGATGTCTCGGACTCCGGGCGACTGCTGCTGCCGCAGATGGTCTCGTAGATGAAGTCCGGTGTCTCCATGCTCATGAACGGTCCCTGAGGTCTACTCCTGGGGGGACTGTAGTATTGGTGTCCCGCCGCCGAAATACCCAGTATGCTGGCCAAGGTGCCTACCGTCAGCTGGATATCCACCCCCTTCACCAAGCTGCTGACGGTGAATTCCCCGTACTGATACGACACCTCGAGGTTGCAATAAAACCGACGGACGAGCTGATCGTAGCACGGTCGGTCCACCTGAAGAATAGTGTCCCAGCCCAATGCTGAGAACCTCTCCTGAAGCTGGGCCTTGTGGAAGTCCTCGACTACCACGGTCTTTTCCATCAACACTGGCCCCTTCAGGAATATAGGCCATTTGGCTGCGGCCTCGGCACTAGTGAAGTGCTCCTCATCGTAGTCTGAAGGGTCAGACTGAGCAGGTGCAGGTCTCCCTGTGCGATGAGCTGAAGTGCTGGTCTCCGCACTTTTCCGCTTAGAAGCGGTGGTCTTGCGTCGAACACCAGAGGAAGATGGTCCTCTGCCGGTGCGTGAAGACATCCTGACAATAAGTAAAGAAGATTGGGTTAGTACAGTAAGAAAAGACAGCAGCATTAAAGAAGGGGAAATCCAAAACCCAATTTCTGCAAAATGGGAACGGCAACGATCTAGGAAGGATAGAAAACTTATGACATGAAACATGGTGATGGCAACGCATGGAAACGTGCCAAAACAGTAAAATGACAGCAAAGGACAGCAAAAGCAATAGGCATGAGTGAAATGGGGGAATTCAAGTTCATTGAGCAAATTGCAATAGAATGGAGTGAAAGCTTGAAACCCTAGGTCTAGAAGGAAATGCCATAGTAATGGGATGATAAAATTTCAAGAATATACCCCAAAAAGGACTATGAAACTCCATGAGCACAAGTATGGATGAAAGTCAAGGAAACCAATGCCAAAATAGGAATTTTCATGGGAAATACATGGGGTTGCAAGCATAATAGATGATTCAATGAAATCTAACTCATATCTAGCGTAAAACAAGCGGAATGCATTACAAAGGAGTCGTCAATTTGAGCAAAACAGTAAGGATTGAAGAAACCCCAAATTTGGGAACCTAGGGCATCAACTTGGGTTTCTCTCCAAATAAAGTGGGATGATTCCTATAAACTACAAATGAGCACAATGGAATCATCACAAACACATGATAATACTTTTCTATGGTGGAAAATAGAGAAAGAAAGCCTAGAAAGCAAATCCTAATCAAGCATTTCACCCAAATTTGAAATTCTGGGAAAAAGGAGAAGAAGAAGAACATACTTGGATGAAGACGAGTTGACTCTTCACTAAAGCACCGTGTGGATGAGTGGAATCGCGAGTATGAGTGCCGAGTAGACCCCCAAAATCGTCCAAGATGGAAAGGAAGAAAGAGAGGGGAGAGAGTGAGAGTGATAGGCGATGCAGGGCCTTTCTGGCCCTGTTCGCCTTTTAATTCGGGAATGACCGGCGGGTTCAGACCGGCGGGTCCCTACCCGCCGGTGACACCCGCCGGTTTGGGTGTTGGGACAGTCGGGTCAGACCGGCGGGTCCCTACCCGCCGGTTCATCCCACCGGTTAGGGCAGAGGAAAAAAAAAAAATTTTTTTTTCTTTCCTCTTTGCCTTTTCCCTTCTCTTCTCCTATTGTGATTTTATTGGTTTTATGGTGGAAATTAGTCCTCTGATCAATGGGCTATGGTCGAGTGGGACCATTAGCATGCATGATGTGGACTTCGCCCGTATCTTGGAATTAAACTATGACTAATTACAGCCTATCATACACTACAACACCTCATATAATGGCATATGATTGTGTGCCTAAATCAGTTTATGGTGTTTAATCAATATGGTGTGTGATATGTTCCAGGTACAAGGATACGATGGTACGTACTAGATCCGGTAGTAATGCCCGAGGTACCTCGCGGGGTCCTCGTCGGGACGGTCGACCACGAAATTCCAGAGGGGCCCGTTCTGTGGGGCATACCTCACCTCCACTACCTGCAGAGACCCATGGTCAGGGTGGGGCACATGGGGACCCACCTATGACTGCACTCCCGGACCCACCACCGGTCATTACACCGGGAGATGTTGCTACAATAATTCAGCAGTCCCAACAAGCTTTCCAGCAACAAATGCTTCAACAACAGCAAGCATTTATGACTGCCATCCAGCAACAGTTGGAATTTTCTCAACCGGGTCAACCTCCCCGGGTGCCCACTCCGCAGGACCCACCTGTAGGGTCGGGAACGGGACCACCAGTGGGTACACCTCCAATCCCACCATTCGGTATTCCTCAGCATGGGATGCCTCATCCTTATGCCTACTATCCTGCCTATGCTCCTAACTTCCCGGCGACGAGCAACACGTCAAGGGTGGTAGAGTCGTTCAAGAGGAACTTACCACCGGTATTCTCTAAGGTGGGGAGTGATCCTCTAGAACCGGATCAATGGATCCAAGAATTGGAGAAGATATTTGAGGTGCTTGAGTGCACGGATGCCCAGAAGCTCATTTGTGCTGGGTTACAACTCAAGAAAGAGGCAAATTCTTGGTGGCAAGCTTCCAAGCCTATATTAATGGCTGCTCATCCAGAACCTACTTGGGAGCAGTTTAAGGAGTTGTTCTTGGACAACCACTATCCGCGCAGTTTCAGAGATCGGAAAGAGACGGAGTTCATGGCCTTAACTCAAGGAGGTAAGACTGTCCTTGAGTATCAGCAACAGTTTGAAAGTTTATTCCATTTTGCCCCAAGGCATATGCGAACAGCTGAGGAGAAGGCAGCAAGGTTCCTAAAGGGCCTAAAAGCGTCTATTGGGTCTGTGCTGGAAGTCTTGGATTTAACCGAATATGGCCAGATTGTACAGAAGGCCAAAACGATGGAAGATAAGCAAAAGGGTGAACAGTCCCTCACTCCTGGACTGTGGAAGAGATCAAATCCATTCCCAGATGTGGGAAATTCCTCCAAAGCATACCGTGGATCATACAGTTCTGGGCCTATGTATAGGCAGCCCTATAGGCCATCTGGCTACCCTTCTAGGCCAGTTGGTGGTTCGGGTTCTACTTCCTTTCGCCCGAACACTAGTGTGGCTCCTACAGCTCCAAGGCCACCTCGACCTTCATCTGCATCGGGTCAAGTGCAGAGGGGCCCCGCTCCAGTTCCGACGTCTCAGATTCGTTGCTTCAACTGCCATTCCTATGGGCATTATGCGAAAGACTGTCGGTCCCGACCAGCCTTGCCCTCCAGTCAGCCCTCTGCTTACCGACCTCCCTTGCCTCGAGGCAATCAACCGCAGGGAAGGATGTATGCCCTATCAGCCGAGGAAGCTGAGGCTAGTACAGAAGTTGTAGCAGGTACATTTTAAATTAAGAAGTTCATTATGATTAATGTTGATGACCTGCTGAAATTAATATACACCGTTATATTAGGTATCCTACCCATATCGGGCATACCAGCCTATGTTTTATTTGATTCAGGAGCTACTCATTCATTCGCATCTAAGAGATTTGTAGGGAAGCTTGGGATGTCACCCAGGATCCTAGACCAGGGAATGATTGTTAGTATGCCTACTGGTAAGATTGCACAGCTGAAGGAAGTGTATGGACCGTGCCCGGTGGAGATTAGTGGGAAGAACTTTGATGCGCAACTCATTAAGTTCAATATGCAGAATTTTGATGCTATATTGGGTATGGATTGGCTGTCGGCTCACCGAGCTAATGTGATCTGTGCGGAAAGGCTGATTAAGGTAACAGATGACGAAGGGAAAGAGTGGGTATACCGAGCAGATACCATGAAAAGAGTGCGGAAGGTTCTGGTCTCCGCTCTTCAAGCGGTAAAGTTACTAGAAAGTGGATGTCAGGGTTACATAGCCTCGGTACTCGATGTTGATGCAAGAGTTACACCTCTAGAAGAAGTAAAGGTGGTTAAAGAGTTTCCCGATGTTTTCCCAGATGATCTGATGCATTTACCACCTGACAGAGAGTTGGAGTTTGCCATAGACTTGACTCCTGGAGCAGCTCCAGTATCTAAGGCTCCATATAGGATGGCACCAGCTGAATTGAAGGAGTTGCAGATGCAATTGCAAGAACTATTAGAAAAGGGGTTTATTCGCCCAAGTGTTTCACCTTGGGGTGCCCCGGTGTTGTTTGTCAAGAAGAAGGATGGTAGTCTGCGTATGTGCATAGATTACCGGGAGTTGAATAAGCTAACCATTAAGAACCGGTATCCATTGCCACGCATCGATGATTTATTTGATCAGTTGCAGGGAGCCAGAGTATTTTCAAAGATAGACCTTCGGTCCGGCTATTATCAGCTCAAGATAAAGAGTAGTGATATACCCAAAACAGCATTTAGGACTCGATACGGACATTATGAGTTCCTAGTGTTGTCATTCGGGTTAACCAATGCGCCGGCAGCATTTATGGATCTAATGAATCGAGTATTCCAGGATGTGCTCGACAAATGGGTAATTGTTTTTATTGACGATATCTTGATCTACTCCAAGAACGAAGAGGAGCACACTCAACACTTGAGAATGGTGTTACAGAGATTGAGAGATCAACAGTTGTTTGCCAAGTACAGTAAGTGTGAATTCTGGCTTGAACAAGTTGGATTCCTGGGGCACGTAGTGTCTAAAGCTGGAATCGAAGTAGATCCTGCTAAGGTAAAAGCAGTAGTGGAATGGGAAAGTCCCAAGAATGTTACTGAAATTAGAAGCTTCCTGGGTTTGGCTGGATATTACCGGCGTTTCATCGAGAATTTTGCTCGGATCTCAGCACCAATGACCAAGTTGACTAAAAAGGGTGTGAAATTCGACTGGGCAGAGGAATGTGAGAAGAGCTTCCAGGAATTGAAAGAAAAGTTGGTGACTGCCCCTGGTGCTGACTATTCCTGAAGGCACAGGTGAGATGACAGTTTATACCGATGCTTCCAAAGTTGGTTTGGGTTGTGTTCTCATGCAACGCGGTAAGGTAATAGCATATGCATCTCGACAACTAAAGGAATATGAGAAGAATTACCCCACTCATGACTTGGAACTAGCGGCAGTCATTTTTGCCCTTAAGATCTGGCGACACTATTTGTATGGAGAGAGGTGTGAGATATACAGCGACCACAAGAGCCTGAAATACTTCTTCACCCAGAAGGATTTGAATATGAGACAAAGAAGATGGCTTGAACTCATGAAGGATTATGACTGCGATATTCAGTATCATCCCGGCAAGGCTAATGTGGTGGCAGATGCATTGAGTCGGAAGACACAGACTGTGTCGCTTTCATGCTTAGCAGTAAGCTCATCACTTGTGCAAGAGGCGATGCAAATGGAAGAGACCCTCTTGTATGAAGGGGCAACCCTAGAGCTTGAACCTCAACCAGAAAGCCTTAAATGGTTGACGGTATCCTTATCGGCTCTACAGGTGCATCCGGCAATTAGGCAAGAGGTGATAATGAAGCAACCTTTGGATCCTGAATTGCAGCGGATCAGAGTTAAGGTTCAAGACCAAACAATGAACGACCCAGATTTTGCTTTAGCCAGTGATGGGGCATTGATGTTTCGAGACAGATTGTGCGTACCCGATGATTTGGATATACAAGATAAGATAGTGAAAGAAGCACATAGCTCCGAGTACTCACTTCACCCAGGAAGTACCAAAATGTACAAAGATCTCAAACAGAGTTACTGGTGGCCAAGCATGAAAGTCACCATAGCTTTGTATGTGGCGACTTGTCTTACCTGTCAGAAGGTGAAAGCTGAGAGGCATCAACCTTATGGTACCCTTCAGCCACTCCCAGTACCAGAATGGAAGTGGGAAAGGATTACAATGGACTTCGTCACCGGACTACCAGGTACACCTAAGGGAATGGATGCGATATGGGTGATTGTGGATCGGCTTACCAAGACTGCTCATTTCATTCCTATCAAGACCAAGTTCTCCATGGCCAAACTAGCACAACTTTACATGGACAACATAGTGCGTTTACATGGAGTGCCAGTGAGCATTGTTTCAGATAGGGACCCAAGGTTCACTTCCAGATTCTGGAAAAGCTTACAGCGTGCCTTGGGATCGCAGCTGAATTTGAGTACAGCTTTTCACCCACAGACGGACGGTCAGTCGGAGCGAACCATACAGATATTAGAAGACATGCTCAGGGCATGTGCAATGGAGATGAGTGGCAGCTGGGAAGAATATATACCTCTTATGGAGTTTGCATATAATAATAGTTACCAAGCTACAATTGGGATGGCTCCATATGAGGCGTTATATGGCAGAAAATGCAGAACTCCTTTGTATTGGGATGAGGTAGGTGAACGTCGAATGTTAGGACCTGAGATGATCCAAATGACTTGTGACAAAGTCGACGTTATTAGAGAACGGATTAAAGCAGCTCAGTCCCGTCAAAAGAGCTATGCAGACACCCGCAGGAAGGAGATTGAATTTCAGCCAGGAGAAAAGGTATTTCTCAAGATCTCTCCTACTAAAGGTTTGCAAAGGTTTCACAGAAAGGGAAAGTTGAGCCCAAGATACATGGGACCATTTGAGATCTTGTCCCGGGTTGGCTCAGTAGCCTACATGCTTGCTCTGCCACCTTCGCTTGGAAATGTTCACAATGTATTCCATGTATCCATGCTGAAGAAGTACGTGCATGATCCATCTCATGTACTACCCGTGGAACCAGGGTACCTAGAAGCTGATATGACCTACACAGAACAGCCAGCTGAAATTTTGGACCGGAAGGTGAAAACCCTTCGCAACCGCTCCATTTCCTATGTAAAGGTGCGATGGGCTGGTCATTCACTTGAAGAAGCATCTTGGGAGGTAGAAGAAGAAATGCGAGCCAAGTACCCTCATCTTTTTGATCAACCAGGTACGCAATTTCGAGGACGAAATTTTTCAGAAGGGGGGGTAATGTAATATCCCGCTTCTTAAACCCGGTCTGATTTCGCGGTTGAACCGGTTTAACCATGCAGGAACCGAGCCAGAGGATGTTAGAGCGGGTTCCTTATGGGCTATGATGGCACGGGTGACCTTAAACACCGGCTGGCCCGACAAGTCCGAGCCAGTGCCAGAAGAGACGGGAGTGCCCAAACCGTGTACGTGCACCTACCATAAGGCTATGTACGGATAAAACAGGTATTATATCTGTATTTTAAGATATATATACGTATGCTACAATGTATGCCTGGGGTGGGGTTTGAGCCGAGGTCCGAGCCCGGTCAAAATCCCAAGTTTTGACTCTTGGATGGGTATGTCAGGTGGGTACACCCACCCACCTGAGTGACCCATCCATCACTATTCACTTAAGTAGGAATAGTATATAAAGCTTTATGACTTCTTTTCTTTCCATTTATTACCCTCGTACGTTTGGTGAGAAAAGTAAAGAGGAGAGAGAAAAAGAAAGGGAAGAAGAAAGGAAGAAGACGAAAGGAAGGATTTCAGCGGCGCCGAAGCTCGATCTTGCCATTCCGGTGCCGGGAGAGTAATCTTCAACTCGAGATCTACAGTTGGAGGTAAGAAAACCTGGGTTTTATAAACATTCGCCAAACCCACGCTTTAAACCCTTGGTTCGAGTATGATTTCTTAAGATCTTGTAAACACCTCTTGGAATGATGGATCTAAGGTTTAATAGATGATTTATGTGTTGATCTTGAAGGATTTGAAGAGATATTGACAAGGTAGAAGGAGCATTGTGAGTTGGAAGTGATTTGGAGGGTTTGAAGTCATTCTTGAGCAAAGAAGGTAAGATGGTTCCCCTCACTTGAATCTAACTTAAATCTAAGCTAGAACCATCCTATAGGACTCTAAAGGTGTGAGGAATGGGTTGAGAAAAGCCCCATTTGGGTCCCCAAGGAATGGAGGAAGATGAGAAGAAACTGGGGTTTTTCCGCCAAAACCGGCGGGTACAACCGGTGGGTCCCTACCCACCTGAGACACCCACCCGAGAGGGCCAGGGGGTCCCTGGCCAAACCGGCGGGTAGGACCGGCGGGTCCTACCGGCGGGTCCCTACCCACCGGTCCCAAACCGGCGGGTTGGACCGGTGGGTGGACAACCCACCTGAGTGACCCACCCGAGTGGACAGAATGTGATTCTTAGGTCCGATTGAGCCCAAATCGGACGTGGGACCTTCTTTCGACGTTCTAAACACGATTTTGACGTCGGATTTCATTAATTTTGATTCTAAATTGGTGAAGTACTAACCCCGCTCAATTTTGTTAGGTTCACCAAAGCCTTCCCGATTCGCTCCGGATCTCACCCGTACCGAGCGGGAATCCTTGTGCGCTACAAGTAAGTGGAGAGAGGACGTTTGGCCTTGTTTCAAGGCATTTGTTTGGCATTCATATAACTATATCTAATCTAGTCATGTCATCATGAATATGCTATATAGATTAGTCATTTCACTCATTGATGTGCATATATGCTATGTTTACTTTCAATTGCAAATTAAATGAGATGTTATATGTTGAATGTGGACATCATGTTGCATAATGCATTGATAGATTAGATGCCGTGGTCGGCTTGGAAACGAATGCATTGGTGGCCCGTGGTATGGGACACGGAGGCACTATGCAGTCGTACTGCATATAGGAGCATGCGGTATTAGGATTCTCACCATCCCGTGCTACGACCCTTCCCAACAGGGGTTGAGGTGTTGGGTTGCCATTTGGGGGGAAGCAGGGGTCGCGGTTGTCGGACACTGTGGCGGTTAGGCATTACGCCCGGCGAGTCGTGTAGGATAGTCGGCAACCCCGGTGGTATTTCAAGAGGGCCAATCGTACTGCTTTTAAATTGCTGGAGTCAGCACTGTCATTTAAATTTATTTACATTTCTGTTGAGAGCCGGTGGACGGCATTGTCTTTATTTTTCCGAGTACTCACGGTGGGCCTTCTCCAACAGCCCTATGGGCGTATCGCGGGAGGGAGTTCGCGGCTCGTACCCGGAGTATACGCGCACTGTGGTTGTAGTAGCACTAAAACCAAAGACTTAGTAATGTTGATTAGGTGTATGTGATTTAAAATGACTTGCATGGCATGTAGTGCATATGATGTGTTGTGATTGTGTGGACTGTTGTGTGTGGTCCACCTCTCTACTTACTGAGCTAGTGAGCTCATTCCACGTGTACACCCCTTTTTAGATGATTTTGCAGGTCATGCATCTGAAGAGCAGGGGGTGGGTCCCACAGTCGAGTTTCCTGAGGAGGACTGGTGGACCCCTGAGGAGTTTGAGCACGGCGTAGACTGCGCGTGTGAGAGCTGTGTTGCGGGGCAGCGGTTCTGAGGCCGAGCTGAGCTCCAGCCTTGATACCGATGCCGGGCTGCGTACTCTGATGTTTTTGATAATTTCCTGTATATAATTGATATTCAAACTTTATTCTTTTTGTGTATATATATCATGCCTTTGGGCCCAAATGTATATAATTATGGTATCGCCATTTGGGTATCAGGTATATGGGAATTATTACAGGTAAAACTTAGTCTTCCGCTGATTTGATGAGTTGATTTTAGTGTGTGTATGCTGTGGTGGAATACAGTGTCTGATGATCCTGGCAGGTTTGGGTTAACCGGTGTTAACTCGGTCACCGCTCCGGTTCAGTGCGAACGGGGTGTGACACTTGGCACATAAAGTGCTAAGGCAGGGTCTGTACTCGCCGACAATGAAGAAGGACGCAGAATCATTAGTCAAGAAGTGCGTCAAGTGCCAGATGTTCGCCTCCGTTCCCAGGCTACACTCTACCGAGCTCTCATCTTTATCGATCCCAATACCATTAGCCATGTGGGGAATCGACATCCTGGGCCTATTCCTCCTGGCCACGAGACAAAGGAAATTTATCGTGGTGGCGGTAGACTACTTCACGAAATGGGTAGAAGCCGAAGCACTGGCGACAATAACCGAAAAGAACGTAAGGGACTTCTTCCAGAGGGCGGTAGTCTATCGATTTGGAATCCCTCGGGTTCTGGTAATGGACAATGGAACTCAGTTCGCCAACCTGACCTTCGGCTTGTTCTGTGATGCCCTCGGCATTGACCACAGGAAAACCTCTGTCGGTTATCCACCGACCAACGGGCTGACAGAGGTAACCAACCGTACACTGCTTCAAGGAATAAAGAAGAGACTGGATGACGCCAAAGGACTATGGGCAGACGAGTTGCACCACATCCTCTGGGCCTACCGTACAACTGAGAGATCGGCCACCGGAGAAACACCCTTCATTTTAACTTATGGCACTGAAGCTGTACTTCCAGTGGAGATAGGGGCTGTAACCCATCGGATTTAGTACTACAATGAAGAGGAAAATGATGGAGGGCTCCGAGCGAATTTAGACCTCTTGGCCGAAGTTAGGGACACCTCGCAAGAAAGGATGGCCGCTTACCAACAGAGGGTTGCTAGGCACTACAACACCAAAGTTCGAAAGAACGAGTTCAGAATGGGTGATCTCGTCCTCAGAAGGGCTGAAGTATCAGACCCGAGACATCAAGGGAAGCTAGCTCCAAATTGGGAAGGTCCATACAGAGTCTCAAGGGTAATACGACCAGGGTCCTATCACCTGGAGACTACGGGGGGAGAAAGGGTACCCCGATCATGGAACTCTGAGAACTT
Source organism: Macadamia integrifolia (assembly GCF_013358625.1). Taxonomy (NCBI): domain Eukaryota; kingdom Viridiplantae; phylum Streptophyta; class Magnoliopsida; order Proteales; family Proteaceae; genus Macadamia; species Macadamia integrifolia. The sequence continues at coordinate 29,834,677 of NC_056568.1, forward strand.
AAGAAAATTCTATCAGTAGTGAAGTAGCAAGCACACTTGTTTTTGTAACTTTTGCAATTTTGCTCCTATGCACTTTTAAGTTGTAATTCCTCATCCTAAACTCCAGAGGATCTTATTCATGAAAAATACGAAAGCTGGTTTACGGAAATTGAGAGGAATTCTCCTGTCTGGTGACCTTAACTCTGCCGAACGGATACAGCTGAAGGTCCTCACCTCGGTTGGGGGCTCAGGCAAAGGTCGAGCCACGCTGACCGAAGGTCTTTGCCTTGGTCGGGGGCTCAGGCAAGGGCTGAGCTGAACTGACTGAAGGTCCTCACCTCTGTCGGGGGCTTAGGCAAGGGCCGAGCCAAACTGACCAAAGGTCCTCACCTCGGTCGGGGGCTCAGGCAAGGACTGAGCCGACCTGACCAGGGGTCCTCGCCTCGGTACGGGGCTCAGGCCAGTGGCTGAGGGGACCTAACCGAAGGTCCTCAATTTGGGAGGGAGTGACGACGGTCGAAGGATCTGCCCTCGGCTGGATCCTCGGATCAATACCACCCTTCGGCCAGAGCTGAGGGGGAACACCACTTGGTGAAAACCACACTTGTTCAAGATCCCTTAAAAGTCCGTAGCCCTCGGACTTGGGAAACCTCTCGGATAAGCCAAGGGAGTGGGACCGAGTCGTGCTAAAGTAGACTTGTAGGTCCTTAGGCTTCCAACAATGGGTTTCGGCCTTCTTGCACCTACCTACGGGCTAAAGATCACCTTACCCGAAAGAATATGAGAAAGTGGAAGTCGAAGCATACAAAGGGAAATACATTCATTAAAAAAGACCCGAAGGCCGAGAGTACATAAAAAAGACCCAAAGGCCAAGATTACATGAAGAAGCTCGAAGCCTTATAACAAAAACAAAGAGCTCAAAGGCCGAGCCAAGACCCAAAGTGGCTTCAGGGGGGGTCCATCGGATCCACGGCCTCATCCTTGACACGGCGGTCTCCGGATCAGAGCCATCATGACCGGGAGTTAGAGGGACCTCGCGCTGCGGCTGAACCTCACCTTCCTCATTGTAACCTCCGCCGTCGGCATCGGCAACCTCGGTGGCTGATGGGGCCGCCTCAAAACACTCCTCTTCGAAGATGAGCCCGCTGTCCTCAAAAGAGACCCCTGGGTAACGGTCAAGGACCCAGTCTCGGACCTCGGTAGCACCCATGGTAAACCCAGGGGCGATGGCACACTTAATCTCTTCACGAAAGTCCTCGAAGGACTTGTACTTCTCAGCCCCTCGGGCCTTGGCCTCCTGAACCCTCGCTTTCATCTGAGCCTTCAGCTCCACCAACTTCGGATCGCATTCTTGGCGTGTAAGGAGGAGGTCCGTTTCCAGGTGCTCCACCTTCTCGAGGAGGACCGAACGCTCATTCTCCAGGACTGCCTTCTCTCGTTCGGTGATCTCGAGGTCTCGGCCCATAGCTTCAGTCCAAACTGCCAGCTGACCCATTTGGTTTTGGGCCTACATGAGACACCGAAGGTCAGAATGTTGTGATGAAAAATAAACAAAGGTTAGAGGACCGATGCTTACCCTGACCATGAAGATGTAGGCATTGGTTATCATAGCCGCCGTCCCTTATCGTTGAGCTTCGGCGGCATCTTAGGGAAGACTGCCCTTCATCACCAGCTCACGACCAACACGCCCGACTGCCAGCGTGTCATCTTCCTTGACCGACCATTGAGGGACGAATCCAACTTCAGCCCTCACATTCCCCACCCTTTGGCTTCTAAAGTCCACGACGGGGGAGGAGTCTCGGGCAGGCATGTCATGGCCCGGAGCAGCGAGGCCCTGGACTGCCTCGGTGCTTGGCCTCTCGCCCCCAGATCTTTTCTTCAGAGTCTCAGAGGAGGGCCCCTTCTTCTCCTTCCTCTTCGGCCTCTATTGTTGTTGGGCATCCCGCTCCCTGGCCTCCATTATTTGGGCTTGCCTCGGCCCTAGAGATTTGCACTGCATGAAGAAACAAAGGGAGTCAGTATGAAACACCAACACCCGAGGGAAATAAACTTGGGCTGGCCTAACTCACCCGGGCTAAGCCCGAATCTGAACAGTATGGTATCGAACTTGAGGCAGTCGGCCTCGACTGGAGGGCAGGTTTCTTGTCACCTCGCCAACACCAATGACTCCGCGTTTGCCCCGAAAAGGGCAGGGGAGGATTTCACCTCCCTAAGGTTAGGGATATCCCAGACGGTGCCGAAGGGCACCCCCTTAGACGACCTCATGAAGAAGAACTTCTCCTTCCACCCGTGGATTAACGTCAGGTAACCACTCAGCAGCCAAAGGTCCTTTCGGGGGTAGAAGTAGTACCAACCTGAAAGCCCCTTACAGGCCTGAAGGAAGAAGCAGTTGATGAAGAGAGGGAGGGAGAGAGGCCTCCGGTGCCTTGAGAAAAGGACAACGAAGCTGAGCACCTGCTGCCATCCGTTCGGCGTTAGCTGGGTCGGACAAACCCCGTAGTGTCAAAACACTCGGGTGAAGAAGGGATGGAGGGAAAGCCGAAGGCCGGCCTTAAACACCTCCTTGTACTAGCATAGCTCTTCAGAGTTCCGATAGCTGGCTCGGTCAGACGGTCTGGGCAGCCGGAGCTCGAAAGAGTCGGAGATACCAAAGGATGCCTTCAGCTCCTCCAGTTCTGGCTCATCCATGGTGGATACGATATGGAGAGCCTCCACCTCTAAGGGTTCCTGGGTCTGGGCTCGGGAATTGAGCATCCTCTCCCTAAATCCTGCACCATTTGAGCCACCCTCGGACCCAGACGGCGAGGCCGCAGACAATGAGTCGCGGGCAGAGGGTAGATCGGTAGAGTCTGAGGATATCCCTCGGACCTCCCTTGGACTCCGACGCCTACGGTTAGACTTTGTCCTCTCAGAGGATGATGGACTGTAGCCCGACGAACAAGACATGGAACTTACTTTCAGAGTATTGCTAAACTAAGGGAAAGCCGAGACCGAGGGTAAGCTCTCCGAAGGAAACACTGAGACCGAAAGAAGGCTCTCCGAGGGAAAAAGAAAAGTGCCCCACAAATGGACCCCCACACTATATAGATGGAAGAAAAATGGTACGACTACCTGAGCATTAATGGCGTTGCCACGTCACCGAGTATGAACCCTCGAGGTTTGTGCCCGAACTAACCTGACCGAATGTCCTTACCTCAGTTGGGAGTTTAGACAAAAGTCGAACGGACCTGACCGAAGGTCCTCACCTCGGTTTGGAGTTCGGCCAAGGCCGAACGAACCTGACCGAAGGTCCCTACCTTGGTTGGGAGTTCAGGCAAAAGCCGAACGGACCTAACTGAAGGTCCCTACCTTGGTTGGGAGTTTAGGCAAAAGCCGAACGGGCCTGACTGAAGGTCCTCACCTCTGTTGGGAGTCTGGCCAAGGCCGAACGGACCTGACCGAAGGTCCTCACCTCGGTTGGGAGTTCAGGCCAAAGCCAAACGGACCCGACCGAAGGTCCTTACCTCGGTTGGGAGTTTAGGCCAAGGCCAAACGGACCTGACCGAAGGTTCTCACCTCGGTTAGGAGTTCGGCTAAGATCGAACGGACCTGGCTAAAGGTCCTTACCTCGGTTGGGAGTTCAGGCCAAGGCCGAACGGACCTGACTGAAGGTCCTCACCTCGGTTGGGAGTTCGGCCAAGACCGAACGGACCTGACCGAAGGTCCTTACCTTGGTTGGGAGTTCAGGAAAAAGCCAAACGGGCCTGACCGAATGTCTTCACCTCGATTGGGAGTTCGGCCAAAGCCGAACAGACTTGACCGAAGGTCCTCACCTTGGTTGGGAGTTCAGCCAAAGCCGAACGGACCTAACTGAAGGTCCTTACCTCGGTTGGGAGTTCAGGTAAAAGCCGAACGGACCTGACCGAAGGTCCTCACCTCGGTTGGGAGTTCAGGCCAAGGCCAAACGGACCTGACCGAAGGTCCTTACGGTTGGGAGTTCAGGCAAAAGCCGAACATACCTGACCGAAGGCCCTCACCTCGGTTAGGAGTTTGACCAAGGCTGAAAGGACCTGACCAAAGGTCCTCACCTCGGACGGGGGGCTCAGACAAGCCCAAGCCGAACTGACCGAAGGCCCTTACCTCGGTTGGGGGCTCAAACATGGCCGAGCCGAATTGACCGAAGGTCTTCACGTCGGCTAACCAAAGGTCTCGGTCGTAAGCAGAATTAAAGCCGAAGCTGAAGGAATAAGGCCGAAAAGGACGCTAAAAAAAAAAAAGGGAAGAAAAGGAGAAATAAAAGAGAAAAAATGATGAAAATTTTGATTACTCCCACAGGAAGAGTCTCCTGGGGGAGTAAGGGGGCTCCTGATATGGCCAAATTGACTGCCCAGTAGGGTAAGGACACGCGTTGCGCACTTGGACACGTGTCACCCACCTGACAAAGGCTGTAAGAACTCTACCACATTAACCACGTGAAGAGAGTATCCCCAAGAAGAGGATAGGACATATCCGAGTAGAACTCTATAAGGAAAGGAGGTAGACCCGATGAGGACTCCTCCAAGGAAAAGGGAAAACCTAAACCCTAAAAGCTTTATAAGACGGCCCGAGAAGAAGGAAAAAGGTAAGCATTACTACCCACACCATTACTTCTATAACAAAAACTGTGTGGCCAATCCCTAACTTGAGCGTCGGAGGACTAACCCCGGACAAAGCTCTGGGCCTCTGCCGTCTGTGCTTGTGCAGGACCAGCTCATACGGAATTTCGGTAGCAACAGATAGGAATTGATGGGGTGGACACATGCTGATGAGAGAAGAGGAAGTGGAGGGGTAAAAAGAAAAGAGCATAATCCCAGAGATGAGATGGGTCTTCATCAAATTAAGATTGGAGATTTTTAATCAGGATACCTGGTTCGATCTTAAATTCTTGGTTCGGTTTGACTTTCTAAACCAGTTTTGGTGGTAGCCTTCTCTCTCCAAATCTGAGTGGTCCACCTCAGCAGTGCCATGTGTCATCTTCTACAGGTTGAATAACACAAAATTGTAAGATGCAAGAATAATAGAGATTTCGATACGGGACAGCAGGGGTTGGAGTTTAATGGTAAGCTCAACAGCTCAGTGAGAGAAACCTCCCTAGGTATACTCACACCAGCACATACAACAATAAATATTATAATAACTATATTTATATTTGTTAAATCAAACACCAAGAAATACGAAAATAAATAGATAAAAAATCCACATGTCACAGAGATTTAACGAGGTTCACACACCAATGTCGTGTGCTACGTCCTCGAGCGAAGAAGAAGATGTTTCACTATGCAGAAGAGAAATTACACCCAAGTAGCGGCGAGAAAACTCGCCCTGAAAACCCTAGCTCAAAAAACCCCTCAAAATGCAATGACTTTCTCAACAAGACAATAGTACATTATATACTCCAAGTCGCGGGTCGACCCATCGGGTTGCAGTCAACCCTATCAGCCCAACCCTCTACTTCCAGCACATATCTCAAAAAACTTCCCATTCGAATCGCCACAAAAAAATGTCGAAACGGATAAATCTTCAAAATGGGTCAAGAATTTGAGACAAACTTAACAAATCTCCACATTGGCTTGAATTCTCCTCCAACAAACAAAAAAATAGCTAAAATCTTCATCTTCTCCAATAGCCCTCCAAAGGGTTGAACTCAAACACGGCAAACACAAGTAAATTCAAACAATGCTCAAACTTACCAACACACAAAGGCTTAGTCAACAAATCAGTTGGATTTTCTTTAGTACCAATTTTCAATCCCTCTGCTTCCATCACAGATCTCAGAAAACTTTCCATTCGGGTCACCACCAAAATATGTAGGAGCAGGTCAATCTTCAAAATAGGTCAAGAATTCGAGACAAACTTAACAATATTGTCCTACATGTGTATATCAAGTAATGCATGCCATTGTCACAAAACAAGGATCCTACAATGATCAATCATATCTCAACACTATACACTCACCACTTCTTCCCTCGCTATGTGAGGTACACTATATCATATTACATCGTACACTCACCCATTCATCCCTAGTTAGGTGAGTTACGTAATCTGACCACATTCTCAATACACAAAGAACCATAACTCATAGCTGCACATCATTTCACAATATAGCCACAATTAGATTTCTCGTTTCATATGCGCAATGTATCACCACAAACATTCATTCATCCCATAATAATAACCTTAATCACAACATCTCATTTTGCAATTCAAATGCAAGCATTTCATAATACATAGACAAATAGTCTTAAAGACTATCATTTTGACAATATATCACATAAATATAGTAAGTAATACATATAGGCATCCATCACACAACAGGGGGATAACTAGGTTAGTCCCACTCACCTTAAGTTTTGTTGATAGTTACAGTTCCAAAAGTCCAATAACACTTGTACAATGGAGATGTCTTATATAGAGGTAATATCATAATTAATAAGATTTTCCCACTGTCATAATAGTAACTTAATAAGTCTTGTAATTTACCCCCATTTGCATTATATATATGTATATATTCAATTTTGGTAATTTACTCTTACAATGCTACACATCCCTTGCCTTTTTATTTCATTTAAAGTCTCATTTATTTGTGTTAATACCTATTCCATACTATATTCTATCATAGGATCATACCATTATTTAGTTGACATGCTTTCATTTGTCTCAAGTCCAAAATAATGGGTTCAAAATTTCTGCACATATGTTGTGAGTAACCCCAAATCTTATGTTATAAGCTTTCCTATCCAAACTACATTTGAAATAGAATTTTATAGGGTTCTTCTGTAGTTATTGATCATTAAATGCAAAATAATCAGGTCTTAAATCAAAATATAAATTGGCCTTTATCTCTCTTAAAGTTCAGCAAAAGAAAGTCTGTTTAGAAGAAACAGATTCCGATAAGCTTAGGAAAATGACAATAACTTTCTGTACATAGCTTGAAATCATTTGCTTTCAAAGCTACAAGTTTACTATTTTATAGTCCTACAACTTTCCTGAGAAAGTTATATCAGAAACACACTATAAGAGTCTCATAATATAGCTTGAATTCGGTGTATTTGCACAAACCGTGCACAAAATATAGGTTTAAGTAGTCTTAGGAAAACAAACATAACTTTGTTGATTTAAATCATAATGACTTGCTTTCAAATCTATTGGTCCAATGACTCATAATACTACAATTTTTATTTTTAAATTATGTTTAGAAATCCACCAAAAAGACCTTAAAAATCATCTTGAATATGAGATATGTGCACATAAAGATTCTAGAAAACAAAATTCTCTAGCTTTTCTTTATCTCCTCACAAATCTCATCTTCAACCCCATTTAAGAGAATACATGTTGTAGAACTCAAACAGAAATAAAAGTAACTAGATCTTCAACCTCAAATGAGATTTCAACACTCTTCTTATTTCCCCAATTAGATCTCCACTCTCCTTACCTCAACTCCTTCTCCCACTTCTATCTCTTCTCTCCTAATTCTTTCAAAATCTCTTGCATGCAAGGTAAATAGAAACACCCACCTCCCATCTTGGTAGAGCTCCAAGCCTCAAAATAAGGTATGAAAAAGCGCATACACTTGTACTCTTTCCTCATTCTTCTCCCTTCGTCCTTCTCCTCTCTCTCTCTCTCTCTCTCTCTCTCTCTCTCTCTCTCTCTCTCTCTCTCTCTCTCTCTCTACAAACATAGGTAAAAGAAAACAAAATCTGAGTTTTCCTTCCTTTTATTCACAAAATATTAAATATGAAAGGTCTATTTTACCCCTCAATGCCACCCACCTAAGCCAATGAAAATTATTATATTTTGCGTAGACTTTGGTATCCCTACATGTTTTATTTATTAACTTTAAACCCTCTAACTTTTGTAATATTGCAACTCACCCCATGTTGAAATGACCATAATACCCTTATCCACCTATTTCATTACCAATAGGATTCATTGCATGTCATTACCATGTCACTATTTATGGTATCCTTGAATAGTATATTTAATATGAATTGTCTATTTTACCCTCAATATGTCCAATTATTTACACCAATGGGATTAGAAATTGTGAAATCCCATTCTTACCCTTTGACCACCTCTCTTATAGCCAATCATGATTGCCACCTTCTTAGATACATGGGTGACACTTGTCATCCCATCAAGTGATCACCCATCATATGGATTTACTGCTTTGCCCTTAACTTGGCTTGAAATTAACATGTGAGGTCCACCACTAACTTGTAAAGTAAAAATAGATGAAAAGCATTATATTCTACACTCTCAAGGAGACTTGATCCCACAACTAATAAATAACTATACAACCATTGGGACATTAAATCCCTTGCTAATATTGGCATACAATAATTATAAGTGATGTACTAATCAAACTCAAAAGTCAAATATAAAGAAGTATGAGGAAAGGGGTATCCAAAATCCAGGAACCCAATAAATGCGCTTAACTTTCGCTAGTACATTTGAGACAGTACGTGATACGACATTGCCCTACAACATTGCTACTTATAAACTCTACAACTTATCTGACATAATCAATTGGTAAAAGTATGGGTTGATCATAAATAGACGCGTAAGTTTTTTACCAAATATATATATATATATATATATGGGAGAGGGATAGGTATGCCGCCGATATCAAGTATGCTAGCGGATAGCACCAATAGGAACACATGATGGAGTATCATTCAGGAAGGATATGAGGGTCATTTCAGTAAAAGGGAAGAGAGAGATAGACACAATGGGTACTAGCATACTTGATATTGGTGGCATACCCAACCTTTTCCCTATATATATATATATATTAGGGATGTAAGTTTGGCCCTTATACTCGAATCCATCTTGGATTGCCTTGAGCCCAAACAAGGCATGGGCTAAGATTTCTTACCTTGAGGGCGGTTTAGGGTTAAAAAACACTGACTCTGGGTTAAGGTTGCGCCGAGATTGGGTTGAGGCTTAGGTCTAGCCCGACCCTGATTTTAACCATTATTTACATAATATAATTCAAGGCTATCATCCTATCCTTTTATTCAAATTAATGAAAATTCAATAATCAATTCTTATGGTCAGGTATCTTGAACATCTATTATTGTGTTGCACTTCATGTGTTATTGATCATGTGATCTATTGGTGCTTCTTTTTTTATTATTATTTTTTTAATTCATAGGACATAAATGGCAAAAACAAGGTCAATCAAGGTTAACCCGACTCTAGCAAAAACCTGGTCCAATTAGGGCCAACCCAACCCAACCCTACCCAATTAAGGGCAATTAGGGCTGGGTTGGTATGAACCCGACAGGGTGGGGTATAGGCATAAATCTGACAGGGTTGGGTTGGGCCTAGGTTAAATTATAGGGACCTAGGGTTGGGCTAGGGTTTTAAGAAACCCGACCTTGTTTTACCCCTAACAACCCAATACTAGGACCCCTTGATTCAACTTCAATAACCACTTCCAACTCGAGGTTCACCACCAATACCATGACAACGGCTACCATTGACCCCCAATCAACCCAAGATGTTAGAACCAGACCACTGAGGTTGCAGAGAGGGGGTGGGGGAGCGATTGCATAGAGGGCGTAGGGCAAGAGTTCCAGAAGAGGGTGGCCTGTAGTGGGGGTGTCAATTACAAGACTGGACTGGTAGGACGGATAGGGCCCAACCGTTTAAAACCCAAATCGACATGGCCTGAATATTAAACGTATCGGGATGTTACCTGACTCATTTGTTAATAAGTATTTCCCTGTGCAAAGGTGTTACCTGACTGGCCTCAGACCATGACAGACCCAAGTCTGACTAGACCCAACATGTTTAAGGACCTTTTATAGCCCGCTTAGAGCATTTTAGAGCCTTGTTTACAAGTCCGACACATTTGAAGACCGTTTAAACTTTAAAGCTTGGTTATAGCCCATTTAGAGCCTGATAACAACTTGTTTAGAAATAAATGTGTCATTAGTCCACTTTAAGCCTACTATGGCCCTTTTAGCTCGATTAAAGATCAATAATCGAACGACCATTTATAAATAGGACCATGCTCAACATATGAGAACCGATTACTTAAATGAGCTAGTCATCGTGCAAAGTCCCAAAGTGGGGAATCCCGATTAGGCCACTATCGAAACCAACCCAACCTGATCAATTGACACCCCTAGGTTGTAAAAAAGGGGAAGGAGGGGTGACTTGAGAGATGGTCGGGGAGATGTCGATTATGGGAGTAGGCCCTAAGGGTGTTAATTCGGTACGATATCAGTATTGTTGTAACCCGACAATCACTTTGAGGTGGGGTGAATTAGTGAGTCCAATTCTGATCCCTAAAACCTGTCCGATATCTGACATAATAAACTCTGATACACCTATCCATGTTCCTGTCCCTGTTTACACACATTCGTATGCACATTCAGCCTCTCATAGGTACTTCCAAGTGTGCACACCCATTTGACATTCCACACACTTCAATATATATATATATATATATTTATATATAATGCAAACACACAACACACCCACAAGACAGGGTTTTTACGAGGTTCGGCAATTTGCCTACATCCCCTAAGTAATGCCCGTAAAGGCTTCGTACCTACTCAATACACTACTTTTGACTGTACCCACAGTCGGGAGTACCTGCATCCAATTTTCTCAAATCGAAGCTGAGATGATACTCACAGTGCCGGTACAATGTGTAGCACCTACTACACGAGAGCACACACTCCCGGTGCTTAGCACCCATTAAGCACTTAATAAAGAATATAGTAAATTTGGGCTTATATCAATACCCTACAGTCAAGCCCTGCCTAGCATATACATTCCCAACTAGCTAGCATCCTTACAGTTCATCCACAACTAACCTAACATGTATACATTCATCCACAACCAACCCTAACATGCATACATATCATTATACATGCATATAATATAAATCTAAGGTTAAGGAATCTCACAACCGGTTGCCTGAGATGACTGGGAACTTGCACTGACAAGCTTGGTGTTCATACCTTCTCTTCCCTTTGGCTTCTTTTCCTTCAAAGTAACTACAAGTAGACCCTCATTTGGTTTATTCTCTTCCTCTTTGACTTTGAGTCAATGCATCATCAACACACATTAACCACCTCCTCAAACCCTTATTAATGGAGTAAACAAAACTCCCATTGAGCAATAAAACTCATTCATGGTTCTACCAACAAAGGGGGAAGCTCCTCTCTTCATTCTTCTTCTTCCATTGACTTAGAAATAATATACCATTAATACCACACAACTACCCTTCTAAACCACTATTAATGGAGTGTAAAGCAACTCATATGAAGCCTTCAAGCTTTTCAATGATAAACAATGGAGGGAGGAGTTTCACACACAAAATCTGCACCTTTTCACTCTATGAAACCCTTATTTTTCTCTTCCACTGTGTAGAGCTTAGAATGGTAAAGAACCTACAATTTGGTTCATCCAAATCAGAGTTGGGATGAGGGAGATATGACCATTTGAAATTAGAGTAATGAGATAGCCTAAAAAAGAATCTTCGGAAGAATGGCGTAGGCTACACTGGTAGCACGTGCAATAAAGGAGCAAATCTAGCTGTAAATCAAGGATCAAATCATCCTTTAATCCTAGCCATCCCATTAAACCAACGGATAATAGATATAAGCTATAGGATTTAAATCTCATAAGTCAAAGATGATGTCATCATAACACAGGCACTGACATCGTCAGACGCGTTATCGAGCTAGGATTGGTCGGTTTTGACATATCACATGGTGATGTTGGTGGCTTTTTCATAAAGCACTAATTACTTGTATCGTAGGATCCGAATCCATCAAGATCGACTTCAATCAGATCTCATGAGATCTTTGAGATCGGAATCTTCATGATACCATCTATACACATGCGGAACGCCATAGTACGGCTTGATTAGGTGCAACGCCAGAGCATCAAGGCTTATGCACCTAACCAATGGGTGATCTCGCGATTGAATCTAGTTTATCACTTTAGCGCTCAAGCTCAGCAGCCTTTGGATGGGAATAAGGCCTATGTGACTTCATCTGAGCCTTTCATTCTACAACCATATACGTATTTTTATTACAAATGAGCCACTGACTTCATATTTCATTGCTTAAAGACCCCCAGCAACTCAGACCTTCAAAATCTAGAAATTATACAAAAACCCCTTAAATTTCAAAATTAAAATCTAGAAAATCCACCCAACACCGAGAGCAACTGTTGATTTTTCGGTTTGGATTTCAAATCGATTTCACGGAAACACATGTAAATTTTTCATATGATATCCGATCGAGATGAAACAAAGTGTGTTGGAACCGTGACTAGACGATATACAACTTTTCATAAGATTTGATCATCTGACTCAGCCATGTAAAAAGACCAAAATGTTTCTAGACCTTTCCAATTATGCATCTTCCTCATACGGAATCGAAACGTGATGAAATTAGAACCTTTGGAAAATTGGATTTTTGTCGTATCATTATATGGAGAACACTTCTTTTAAAAAATTCATCTTCAATGCGAAAATTACCTCGACTGTCAAAAATACCGTAACTTCTTTATACGGTATCAGAATGTGACGAAATCAGATGTACTGGACTAGATAAATTATAATATACCTTTTTCATGAAGAAATGGTCTTTCAAAAATGTCATTTTCACTGTTAAAACTATCCCTGAGCGTTAATAGGTCAATTTTACCAGTTTTGACTTAGAAACCCGACCACCTACCATAGATGAATCAAACCACTCCATGCACACAATATGGCTATGTTATTTCATTGATGACATTGGATGTTGCCATATCATCATTTTCAATTACATCACCTAAACTTACCACGTCATCACTGTCATGTGGTCGGGTTACCAACAAGGACAACCATAAAACAACAATCTTCCCCTTTTGGAGTTGTTGGCGACCACCTCATCACCAATACACTCCAAAGCTTTGATGAGTAACTCTCTCCCCTTTTGACAACAAGTACAAAGGGTGGAACTAATGGACTCCCCTTGAGTCCAATATGGGGGTAGCAACATCAAGCAACTTGCTCCCCCTCTCCCAATGCCCCTAATACTTGGGAAGAACCACCACTCCCATCTTCTGTCTAATATTTGGGAAGCGCTTTAGTGAAGATATCAGCCACTTGCTCTGCTATGGGAACAAACTCCATCCTTACTTCACCTTCCATCACATTGTCTCTCAAGAAATGATACCGGATAGCAATATGCTTTGTTTTAGAATGCATCACTGGGTTCTTGGAGATGTTGATAGCACTAGTATTGTCACAATATAGTGGCATTGCCTGCTCAACTCTACACTCAAATCCTTCAACATCTGCTTCATCCACAACACTTATGTACAATAAGATGTAGCTATAATGTATTTTGCCTCTGCAGTTGAAAGAGAGTCTGACTCTTGCTTCTTACTGTGCCATGCCACCAAGTTACTTCCCAAATAGAATGCACCACCACTAGTGCTTTTCCTGTCATCCACACATCCAGCCCAATCTGCATTTGAAAAAACTGATAAACTGAAGCTCTTGACATTCGGATACCATAACCCAAACTCACTAGTCCACTTCAAATATCTGAAAATTCTCTTCACTACTGTCATGTGTGTCTCTTTTGGTCCTGCTTAGAATCTGGCTATCATGCACACAACTTGTAAGATGTTTGGCCTATTAGCTGTCAGATATAATAGGCTACCAATTATTAACCTATACGAGGTGTGGTCAACTGAAGGAGAGTCATCTTCCTTACTCAACTTACATCCAGTCATCATAGGTGTACTAACTGGTTTGCAACCCTCCATGGTGAATCTCTTCAACATCTTCCTCACATACTTGGATTGAGATATGAAGATACCTTCCTTCTTCTGACTGATTTGCAAACCCAAGAAGAATGGCAGTTCACCCAACATGGACATCTCAAACTCATTTTGCATCTTTATTGCAAAATCTCTACACAACTCATCTTTGTGACCCCCAAAGATGATGTCATCTATATACACAACCACCACAGGCGGACTGCTTTCTTCAGTTCTAATATAGAGATTACTGTCACTAAGCCTTTTTTAAAACCTAACTTGCACAAGTAAGAGTCCAATCTAGAGTACCATGTCCTTGGAGCTTGTTTCAAGCCATACAAGGCATTCTTTAATCTGTAAATAAGAGTGGGGTCCTCACTCAGTTGAAACCCATCAGGGCTTTATGTAAACCTCTTCTTCCAAATTTCCATTTATAAAAGCTGATTAACATCCATTTGATAGACCTTGAATCCATTTTACATTGACAAAGCCAAGAACAATTTGATAGCCTCAAGTCTTGCCACTGGAGTAAAAATTTCCTCAAAGTCAATGCCTTCCACTTGAGCATACCCCTTGTATACAAGTCTTGCTTTGTTCCTCACCAATTGACCATCTTCATTGAGTTTGTCTCTGAAGACCCATTTGGTACCAATCACATTCTTTTCAACTGGCTTAGGGATTAGATCCCAAGTGTGATTCCTCTCTATCTGATCAAGTTCTTTATTCATGGCCTTCATCCAACTCTCATCGTTGGTTGCCTCATCAATAGTTTTTTGTTCAATCTTCGAAAGAAGAGAGTGGATGTTGGTCTTCATTCTTCTAGTCTAAACACCTATAGTGGGGTTACCAATGATTAACTCATCTGTTCTTTGTTGATCAACTTTGTTGTGTCTCCTCTATTCATCTGAATCTACCTCAGCCTGTTCAATATCAACCTCATCTTTGCTTTTGGGTTTACTATCAACCATGTCTTTCTCATCATCAGAATCTTCAAATTCTAGTTCATTTCCTGAGCCAGAAGGAATATTCTTTTTTTAATCAACTGTGACATCAACACTCTCTATAATTTTTTCAAGTCTATTTTTGTAGCATCTATAGGCCTTACTTGAAGTAGAATAGTCTAGAAATATACCCTCATCAGCCCTGTCATCAAACTTGCCCAAATCTTGGTTTGTGTTTTTGATGTAACATTTACTACCAAAGACCTAAAAGTGTCTTGTTGTAGCCCTTCTACCAAACCAGATTTCATATGGAGTCTTGCTTTCATGAGATCTCAATATACATCTGTTATGGATGTACACTGCAGTTAGAACTACTTCCTTCCAGAACTTCTTGCCCATGTCATTCTCTACCAACATTGTTCAAGCCATGTCCTGCACTGTTCTATTCTTTCTCTTCAACACCATTCTGTTTGAGGTGTTCTTGGAGCTGAAGTTTGTTTCTTGATACCATGTTCATAGCAGTATTCTTCAAAATCATCCTAACTATACTCACCTCCTCTGTCAGATCTCAGACACTTTAGCTTCTTTCCTATCTGATTCTCAACTTGCTTTTTAAAGATCTTAAATCTTTCTAAAATATCTGACTTGTGTTTCAAGAACATCACCCACACCATTCTTGGATGATCATCAATAAATAACATGATGTATCTCTCTCCTGAGGTGCTAGGTGTCCTCATAGGACCATATAGGTCTGTGTGAATCAATTCCAATGGTGAGCTAGAATAGTACTCCTTAGACTTGTAGGAGATTCTGGTTTACTTTTTGATGAGCATATTTAGAATGGAGCTACCTTGGGTTTTACTCTCTTTTTACAGATTTTATATTTTCAAGGCCTTAAGGATTATCGGGCACTATATCTCTAATTTTACATAGAAAGAGGTCCTGTTTCTTTTCATAATTGTGAAGAGGACGAAATTCTGAGCAAGATGGACGTGTTCAATTAAAAGTACACATTCGTTTGGTCACCCGTACAAATGATTATTCTTTTCGGGTCAGAAAAAAATAATGGCTCATAACTGAACCAAGATGCAGAACTAGTCAGTCTGTAGTTGTCCCAGGGGTATAAGGAATATTTTAAATGCCAATAAGGATCGATGGACCATACTCTTAAGTGATTGAAGATTCATTTTTTTGTAACAACAACTACCTATCATATTTGGTGAGTTGTGGTGTGCAAAATCCCTTCCCTATTAGGAGGTCTCAAGTTCGAACCTCTTGGCTACCATTTTTTAGAGATTTTTTTGAAATATTTTCTCTCTCCTACTCATCACTTAAAGTAAGGAGGTCGGCCAAGAGGGTTGTAGAGAAAAAATAAGGAAAAAAAAGAGGAAAAGACAAGGGCATGGATAGAATTTCTCATTAAAATAGAATATTGTCCAAATCCAAGTAAGAAAAATCGGCCAAGGGGGGTTTCTTGACAAGAAGAGAGAGAAAAATAGAAAAATGAGAAAAAATAAGAAAAAAAAAGACAAGAAAAATCGTGGGAGATTCTCTCTCCACACGTTTTCTCTCTTCTCTCTCCTCCACTTCATCAGCAAAATAAAAAAAAATCCTTTTTTTTAGAAGCTAAAATCATTAGCTTCCCTCCCCCATTCTCTATATAATAGAATCAACATAAGAGGAGGAGGCACTTCATTCTTCTTCTAGTTTTTTTTTAGTTGCTCTCTCTCTCCTTCTCTCCCTCTCTTTAGTTTTAATTCTTCTTTGTTTTTACTTTAATCACTTTTGTAATAGCTTTTTTATTTTAATTAATGCAAGCACTATTTTATTTTTATTCAACCTTTTATGTTTATGATTTATGCAATTGAGTTGTAATTTTTAAGTTATAGTTTTAGGCTTAGATCTAGGTGATAAGATCACAAGCCGTGGAGCATCTCTTTTTCAAATTTAGTTTGTTTTTTTTTTTTTAAATTTGTTTTCTCTAGGCCTAGAAATTTTAGATTTGGTTCATTTCAGATCTGATTTTTAGGGTTGACAGTATCTCAAATCACCCAAACTTTCAAGTTCAAGCATTGATTCAGGTAGGTAGACTTCTTCAATAGTCTTCTATCCCCCCTCTTATTCCCTCTTCTGCCTACCATTTCTTTCTTAATTTAGGATTTTAATTTTATTCGTTACATTATTGCTTTCCCTTTCCCCCAAGGTTCATGGCTAGTGCATGTGTTGGCTTTGCCCTTCCTAGTCATAGAGCCATCATTTTATTATTTTTATTTTAATTGCCTCCCTTTCCCTAAAGCCAAGTAGAGTAACCCTTATAAGAGTGACTCTCTGGTTAAGTAGGGAAGCTCATATTATGATGCATCTCTCAGACAAAGTAGAGAAACCTACTTGTGAGCCTCTCTCTAGCTTTATCCCCTTTATTTTACTTTACTTTTATTTCAGCATTTTTTTCCTTCGTTGCTTTTTAATTGTGTGGATAGTTTATTTTCAGTTATTTCTTTATTTAATTTTAATTATGTGGCTTGAGTATTTAATTTCTTAGATGACGAATGGTTAGGACGTTATTTTAGATACATATGTTTAGGATGGTAGTTAGAATTAGATCACAACCATTAATCGGTTCACTTTTGCATTATCAAAAGAAACAAAAAATAAAGTGCTCCTCTCCCTGTGTTCGACCCATAGCTACACTGATCCGTACACTTGTGGTTACATTTTAAATCTTAATAAGTTTTGTTTGCTTTCCCTTCTGACAAGATGCACATATAGGATTGGAGAGCTTCTTCAACTCAGGAACATCTTTTACTACCTTCTTTGAAGAAATCTTGGCAAGGTTCTTGAAACCAATATGCCAAAGTCTTCTGTGCCACAACCATGTCTCTCATCTATGCTGACCATGCAAGAATCATTCTCTAACTCTGTCAAGGTGTACAGGTTCCCTGAAGTTCTCTGTCCAATAGCCACAATCTTTCCACTGCTTGATCTTTTTATCTTACATCCTTTGCTGGTGAAAGTTACTTCATGCCCTTTGTCACAAATTTTACTGATGCTGTGAAGATTGTATTTAATCCCTCCAACATACAAGAAATCAAGGGATTTCACCTTCCCATGGTTCATACTAATGGACCCCTTCCCTGTGATTCTGGAAACAACAACTTCATAGATCCACCTTCAAAGTCATGTAATTGTTCAAACCTTTCCTTATCTCCTATCATGTGGCTTAAGCAACCACTGTCAAGAATCCATGGAGTAGAGTCTCATTGAGCCTTAAAAGCTCTCTGAATAACAAATGCTGTTGCATCTTCTTCATCTTCTACTCTCTTTCTCTGAACTCAGACTTTCTTGACAGATTGAGATTTCTTTGCTTTCTTCTGTCTTGAAAACTGTCTCTCCATCTCATCATCTTCTATGTTTCTAAAAAACTCTCTACTTACCTCTGTTTTCCTATCTTTGTGGGGGAAACACAGTTCTATAATTCCTTGCAATATGTCCAAGGTTGTTGCATCTATAACATTCAACTGTTTCCTCCATATGAAAAGGATTTCTGTCCACATAACCTCTTAGACCAATGTTGAACTTGCAATCTGAGATCTTGTGTCCAAAAGTGTTGCATTTGTAACAATAACCTTGAAAGGTATGCCTCTGCATCACATGTTTCATTTGCCATCTGTAAGGAGCTCCAAAATTATCATATGCTCTAGGTCTCTATTGAGGACCTTGACTGTATCCATAGTTCTCTGCTCTTCTGCTTGGCCTTGCCAATTGTGGTTGTCTAGCATGGTTAGTCTTATGGAATATAGATGGATTTTCCCTTATGATTGGACCAGTTTGCACTCTATCTTTTTGTACTGCTCTCTTGACATTGCCAGCAGTAGCAACATGTGCCTTTCCCATTTGAGCATTCCTATCATTGACTTTGATAGGATTTTGCATTGTTCCCTTACCATTTGCCTTCGTATTTTTGGAAGATTCCCCAGTAAATCCAAGCCCAAATTTGATGTGAGCCGATCTTTGAGCATTGATGATGTCATTAAGCTTCTTACTACTAGGATGCTCTTTTAGAGTGGAACATCTTCGTTTTTAGAGTCTTCTTTCTCAATCTTAGTTCTCCCATAGTCTTCAACCTTAACATTTAACAAGGCTAGCTCATCTTCATGCCCATTCAATTGTGCAAGAATCTCAGCTTGTTTCTCTAGTTGTGCTTTCAAAGCCACTTTCTCTAACTCAAGAGTGTTGCAGTCAATGGTTTTCTATGAGAGTTGGTATTCAAGGTCATCTAAGGTCTTCATTGACTTTTCAACTTGCTTTCTCAACTCAATGACAGTTTGTTCTTGCCCCTTAAGGTCTTAGGTGATCTTCTTGACTTTCTTTCTTTCTTTTTTGAGCTCTTTAATGGTAACTATGAGTTCATCCTCTAGATGTGATTTTTCATCTTCCTCTTCTTCTGTAGAATCTTCCTTGCTAGAGGAATCTTCCTTGTTTTCTTCCAGATCTATTGAAACTATGAACATAGTCTCATCATCTTCATCATAAGATGATTCTTTAGACTCTTCATCAGATGTATCACAACTTTTCTTAGAAACCAAACTTTTCTTCTTGTCCCTACCTTTCTTGTATCTGTTTGAGAAGAACTTCTTCTTTCCCTTTTATTTTCACTTTCATCTTCATCACTTTCTATTTTTCCTTGGTTAGGATACTTGGCTGCAAAATGTCCAACCCTTCCACAGTTAAAGTATTTGAAAGACAACTTATCCTTGTATTTTTCTGTTCCCCTTTTCAACTTTCTAGTGAAATGAGCTTTAACCTCATCTTCACTCTCATCAGTATCCTCCTCCACAAGCTACTTCTTATTTTCCTTGATTTTCAAGTTTTTCATTGTCTTGAAAGCAACTTGTTTGTCATTGGACTTGCCTTTTCTCCATCTCATCTCTAGAGCTGTGAAAGTGCTATGCACTTGATCAAGGGTGATAGTGTCAAAGTCCTTTACCTCTTCAATAGCTGACACCTTAGAGTCATACTTGGGCAACACAGATCTCAGGATTTTCTGACAAATAACTGGATCATCTAGATTTTCTCCCATACCCCTAATAGAGTTGGCCACTTCATTTACCCTAGTCATATATGTATCAATATTCTCTCCCTCTTGCATTAGTAGACTTTCAAATTGGCCTTTGAAGGTCCGAAGCTTTGCTTTCCTGATCTTGTCATCTCCTTCATAAATGCTCTTCAGTTTTCCCCAGACGTCCTTGGTTGAGTCACAATCTATTACCTTAGCCATCAAACCCTTATCCAATGCTGAGAATATTGCATTTATAGCCTTCTGATTGTAACAATAAGCCTTCTTGGCTTCATTGTCAACCAGACCTCCTTCAGGTTCCTTGTACCTAATCAGAACTGATGTCCAAACATCATAACCCATTGAACCTAGGTACGACTGCATTCTCCTCTTCCACAAGATAAAATCAGATCCATCAAACTTTGGTGTATGTTCTGAATAGCCTTCGCATGTCATACTGTTATTGCCACTGCCTCTGGATCACTTAGCTATTGATCAAACTATCACTAATATCTGCTCTGATACCAATTTTTGTAACCCGGCAGTCACTAAGAGGGGGTGAATCAGTGAGTCCAATTTCGATCCCTAAAACTTATCCGATATCTGACATGAGAAACTCTGATATACCTGTCCCTGTACCTGTCCCTATTTGCACACAGTCATATGCACACTCAGCCTCTCATAGGAACTTCCAAATGTACACACCCATTCGACAATCCACGCACTTCAATATATATATAATGCAAACAAGAAGCACACCCACAACACAGGGTTTTTACGAGGTTCAGTAATTCTTCTACATCCCTGGAGTAGTGCAAATAAAGGTTTCGTATCTACTTAATACACTACTTTTAATTGCACCTATAGTCGGGAGCACCCACACCCAATTATCTCAAGTCGAAGCTGAGATGACACTCACAGTGCCGGTATAATGTGTAGCACCTACTACACGGGAGCACCCACTAAGCACTCAATAAAGAATATAGTAAATTTGAGCTTATAACAATACCCTATAGTCAAGATCTGCCTAACATATGCATCCACAACTAGCTAGCATGCTTATAGTTCATCCACAACTAACCTATCATGTATACATTCATCCACAACTAACCCTAGCATTCATGCATATCATTATGGTTAGGAAATCTCACTACCGATTGTATGGGATGACTGAAAACTTGCACTGACAAGCTTGGTGTCCACACATTCTCTCCCCTTTGGCTTCTTGCTCTTTAAAGTAACCACAAGCAAACCCTCATTTGGTTTCTTCTCTTCCTCTTTGGATTTGAGTCAATGCATCATCAACACACATTAACCACCTTCTCAAACCCTCATTAATGGAGTAAACAAAACTCTCATTAAGCAACAAAACTTATTCATGGTTTTACCAACAAAGGGGGAAGCTCTTCTCTTCATTCTTCTTCTTCCCTTGGCTTAGAAATAAGATACCATCAATACCACCCAACTACCCTTCTAAACCACCATTAATAGAGTATAAAACAACTCATATGAAGCCTTCAAACTTTTCAATGGTCAACAATGGAGGGAGGAGTTTCACACACAAAATCTGCACATTTTCACTCTATGAAACCCTTATTTTTCTCTTCCACTATGTAGAGCTCGGAATGGTGAAGAAGATATGGCCATTTGAAGTTGGAGCAATGAGATAGCCTGAAATGAAATCTTCAGAGGAATGACATAGACTACACCGGTGGCACACGCAACAAAGGCCAGATCTAGCCATAAATCAAGGATCAAATCATCCTTTAATCCTAGCCATCCGATTAAACCAACGGAGAATAGATCTAAACCATAGGATTTGAATCTCATAAGTTAAAGATGATGTCATCATAACACAAGCACTGACATCGTCAGACGCATTGTCAAGCTAGGATTGGTCAGTTCTAACACATCACATGGTGATGTTGGTGGCTTTTTCATAAAACACTATTGCTTTTGATCGTAGGATCTGAATCCTTCAAGATCGACTTTAATCAGATCTCATGAGATCTTTGAGATCGGAATCTTCATGATACCTTCTATACACATGTGGAACACCACAGTACGGCTTGATTAGGTGCAATGCTAGAGCATCAAGGCTTATACACCTAACCAATGGGTGATCTCGCGATCAAATCTAGTCCATCACTTTAGCGTCCAAGCTCGACAGTCTTTGGATGGGAATAAGGCCTACGTGGCTTCATCTGAGCCTTTCATTCAAGAACCGTATACTTCTTTTCATTACAAATGAGCCTTGTAGACATTGAATTTTGTCACCCCCCGGTAATGATGACAATATGAAGGATTACATGTTGGATATTTTAGACTTGGAGAATTTTCAAACTTGGAGTAGAAAATGACCATATTTTCCTATAAACTTTCAAGAGAAAATGTTTTCAAAAATTAGAATTTGATGTTGTGGATTATTTTTGTTTGTCCCCTCAAGTCAGACATTACACTTTGATGCGAGAACTATGCGAATCGACACCCGATTCTCTCTTTCATTATATGATCTGGGTCCCTACTTTATGCATATTTTCGTAAAGGTTCTCGGTCGAGACTACAATTGTGTCTCACATCATTGGATAGTGCTCGGACTGAGCTTTCTAACGACATATTACACGTCTAATTCCGACAAACGGTTTGAAAGATATGACCCCCGAAAGTTGACTCCAAAGTTCGGTATCAGATTCCATTCTGAGCAATCAAAAGGTGTCACATGGTGCCCAAACCCCTTTGTCCAAAAGCAAGCATTTTTGGACAATTCTCTCTAGTTTTTTAGTCCTACATCGGAAATATGAAAGAATTGTCCCAAGTCCCAAGGTTATAAGAATAGCCCTTCCCCTCTTCCAAAGGGGAGGAGAAAAATTGAGAAAAATTTGAGAGAAGGAATATGGTCACATGAAAGTTTTTGCTAATTCCCTCTCTCTAAATAAATAATTCCTCAAAGTAAAAATTTTTGAATGTGTAATCCTTCCTTGAGCCGGGAGACCTAGCCCGATTCGGTTCGATTTTGGTCTTGAAGCACAAGGGTTATCTCCCTTTGTTTCTTGATTAAAGCCGGTTTAAGGTATTTTTCTTTTCCTAATTGTATTTTAGAACTAGCTTATCTAATTTAATAGATTAATTTCTAATTTATTAATACTTGATTTTTTTAGATTAATTATGTTTAATTAGTCTCAATTTGGTTCAATGCGGTTTATTAGATGTAAATTGATTTATTCCGGTCCAATTAAAGGTATTTAGGTTTAATTGATTCTTTTGGATTAATTAGGCTTAATTGTTTTTTTTTACATTCTTAATTGTTTTTTTTTTTACATGCTTACTTAAGTAGATTTGATTTGGTTTAGTTTTTTTTTAAATTGTTTTTTGTTCTTTTAATCTAGACCCTTAGATTAGGATCTCAAGCCCTAATCTCCCCCCATTCACCTTCCTTGTTCTGTTGGACCCAATTACCCTACTAGAGTACTAGTGATCCTAATGGGCCTCAGCTTGAACACTCTCATAATTCCTCTAATGGGCCTTCATCAAGTTCTCCTATTGGACATTCTCCAATCTGCCTTAGTAAGCGTCATAACAGTTCCGGGCCTCACACTTGGCCTCTTGATAATTCTTCTGCTAGGCCTAGACTAGTTTTCCTGATACCGAACTTAATGGATCTGAACATAACAGTGTTCCTGCCCGTGGTTCCTATCGTTTCTTCTCCAGCCGCCCCCCTCCATTCTCTTCTTCTTCTTTTTCTTTCTCTTTTCCTTCCCTGCTGCTGCAACACCCAACCGGCAGCAACCGAACCTAATCTTCTTTCTTCTTTTCTTCTTCTTCTTCTTCTCTTCTTTTCTTTTCCTCCTGCAGCCGCACCTAACCCTCCTCTCTTCTTCTTCTTCTTCTTTTTCTTTCTCTTTTCCTTCCCTGCTACTGTAACTGGCAGCAACCGAACCCCCCCCCCTTTCTTCTGCATCTTCTTCTTCTTTTCTTCTTCTTCTTCTCTTCTTTTCTTTTTTCCTTCTCCAACCGAACCCCCCTCTTTCTTCTGCATCTTCTTCTTCTTTTCTTCTTCTTCTTCTCTTCTTTTCTTTTTCTTCTCCAACCGAACCCCCCTCTTTATTCTGCATCTTCTTCTTCTTTTCTTCTTCTTCTTCTCTTCTTTTCTTCTCCAGCCGAACCTGCACCTCCTTCTTCTTCTCTTCTTTTCTTTTCGTTTTTCTTCTCCAGCCGAGCTTGCACCTCCTTCTTCTTTTCTTCTTCTTCTTCTCTTCTTCTCTTTTTCTTCCTAACCAAACCTGCAACTACTCCTTTCTTCTTCCTCTTCTTCTTTTTTTCTTTTCTCCTTCCCTGCTGCTGAAACCGAATCTGTAGCTGCACCTTTCTTCTTCTCCTTCTTCTTCTTTTACTTTTCTTTTTCCCTGCTGCTGCACTTCTCTTCCTCTTCTTCTTCTTTTTCTTTTTCTCTTTTCCTTCCCTGCTGCTGCAACCCCTAACCGGCAGCCACCGAACCTGCTTCTCCTCCTTCTCTTTTTCTTCTTCTTCTTCTCTTCTTCTCTTTTTCTTCCTAACCGAACTTGCAATCGAACCTGCAATTTCTCCTCCTTTCTTTTTCCCTGCTACTGTCCTCTCTTTCGTCTTTTCTCCTTTTCTTTCCATCTTTGTTTTTATTTTTTTATTTTTTATCTTATTTTCAGTGAAATTCTTGACTGTGGCCGAAATCCCATCTCCTTCCCTTTTATCTTTTCTTTTATCTTTGTTTTTTTTTTTTTTTTTTTTTGTGTGTTCATTTTCTTTTATTTATTCATTTCATTTTTATCTATTTATTTATTTTTGTAATTCAAATTGTAATATGCTCCCAACCCCTATCATTGTGTGACATTTCTCCCATTTCACTTTTGCCTTCGCCGTGTTTCAATTAATTTGCCGTGTTTCAATCAATACTTTTAGGGGATTCCATATGGAGTCCTAGGGTCACTCTAATCCAGCCTCTTAGGATCAAGGGTTGAAACCGATTGGGTTTTGCTCATTATTTTTGAATCATATGATAACCATGGGGTTTCACTAATTTCTATTAAGTTAGGGTTTGAATCAGCAAATGGATATATGGGACGTAGTTTAGGGCGTGTTTAGTTTAGGTCGGGCGTGGCTGGCCCCTCAAACCGGCTCGTAGCATTAGGTGTGTATTGGGGATTTGGATTTCCCTACTATCTCCTATCTTTTGTACTCCATTTCCCTCTAGTAGTTCGTTTATTTTAATCAATCAATTAATTAGTTATTTAATGTAGGATAATTAACTAGATTAATTAGTTAAAAGATTCTCTTCCCATTAGCTTAACTAGGATTTTGAAAAATGTTTAACTCATCTTAGATTAGCTTAAGGCAAACATAATTAGTACAATTAGGTTTCATAATTAATTTAATTAAACTTTAGGTTTAGTTTAATCCTCCTAAACTAGATTAGGTAGACTAGTAAAATGCTTCCATTTAATGTAATTAATCCACTTCATTTTTTATAAATTAATTAGGTCTCATTTAATTTGTAAATCTTTTTAATTAGATTAAGTAGGATTGCAATAATTTATTTCATAAATTACTAGGGATTAGGATTAATCATTTTAATTAATTCAATTTAGGATTTCATAAATTCATTGATCATCCATCTAGGTTAGGTTCAATTAATCGAGTTAGTTCAATTTAGGGTTTCACAAATTGCTCAACTAATCCTAGGTCTAGACTTACTTAATTAGCTTAATCTAAGACTCATAATACATCAATTAAATCATTTAGGTTTTGTTTTTAATTTTAATTAGCGTAATCATTTCATTATTTGTATCATAACCTAGCTAGCATAATTTAGACACTCGGTTTAGGGTTTTCACATATCATGCTTAGATACCTAGTTTAGGGTTTTCAATGACCTAGATTTAGGGCTAGTTAGTAGGGTACAAACAAATTTTGATCAAACAAAAAGAGACCGGCCTTAGGGCCGGGCAGACTGGGTGCCTAACACCTTCCCAGTCTGTCACTTGACACTTGTCCAGAATATTGGTGCAAACCAGCCTTATCCATCAGAGTCATTAGTCCCTCTCCCTTGATTGGGGGAGACATTTATGGGTCCTAGACCCTTTCTAGGTGGCGACTCCCTTTTACCTATAACGTGTGTCCCCCCCCTTTGGCATTTGATGACCGGGGGATACTGTCTCATCTCATTAGGGTCGAACCCTAGCGTGTGTACACGCGCTATGCACCATATCGCGATCCTAGGGCCGAGGTCCGTGGTACCTACAGTGAGCCCCTGACTTCATATTTTCAGTTCTTAAAGACCCCCAACAACTCAAACCTTCAAAATCTAGAAATTACACTAAACCCCCTAAAATTTTAAAATTAAAATCTGGAAAATCCACCCAACACCGAGAGCAATTGTTGATTTTTCGATTTGGATTTTCAAACCGGCTTCACGGAAACACATGTAATTTTTTCATATGATATCTAATCAAGATGAAATGAAGTGTGTTGGAACCGTGACTGGACGATCTACGACTTTTCAAAAGACTCGATCATCTGACTCAGCTATATAAAAAGACCAAAATGCCCCTAAACCTTTCTAATTATGCATCTTTCTCATACAGAATCAAAACAGTTGGAAAGATCGAATTTTTATCGTTTTGTTATATGGAGAACACTTCTTTTAAAAAATTTATCTTCAATGCTGAAATTTTTCTCGACTGCCATAAATATCGTAACTTCTTCATATAGATCGAAATGCGACAAAATTAGATGCACTAGACTAGATAAATTACAATCTACCTTTTTCATGAAGAAACGGTCTTTCAAAAATGTCATTTTCACTACCTAGCGTAAATAGGCCAATTTTATCAGTTTTGACCTAGAAACCCACACCACCTATCATGCATACAATGTGGCTATGTTATCTCATCGGTGATATTGGATGCTACTATGTCATCATTTCCAACCACATCACCCAAACTGGCCATGTCATCACCGTCACGTGGTCAGGTTGCCAACAAGGACAACCATAAAACAACAGGTATTTGGTATGGTGCTACGGAACAAGGCATATATACACCATACTGATATTGTACCAAATAGTGATTCGGTATAGGAACCTCATAGGGATACCGTAACGAATTTGTTTGGTTTAGTATTATGTATGGTATCGGTATTTGGGATGGAATTGATACGGTATGGTGGCTTTTAAAGTCATATCCCATACTGATACCGTACCAAATATTGTCTCGATGCAGGAACCTCATACTGATACCGTACTGAATTAATTAGATACAATTTAATACTGGTAATTTGGTACAGTATCAATTTCGATTTTGGTTTTCAGTATAGGTTGACACCCTTAGAGCAAGGTGCCATGGGGAGGGGGTTGTGGGAGGGAGGGGGAGATGACCAAGGGCAATTTAGGGATTTTGAATTAGCAGGGAAGAAAGAGAGGTGACAATTTTCCTTTTTTTTTTGGGGGACAATCAGGAAATAAACTTTTAAGTAGGAAAGTTTAAGTAAATATAGGATAAGTATAGGGGAGTATGAGATTTTTTTCCTTGTAATTTAATATTTGCTATGATAATCATCTTATGTGTAATAGTCCACATGTACTTTTCACTAGTCCACAACTATGGGCAGTGGTAGTCTATTCTATGGTTGCCATATTATATACTTCCTCAATATGGATTGATATGAAAATATAGATGTAGGCACATTTGTGGGTTGAACGCCGGTCTGTTGAGATCCTGAATGGATCAATGCTAATTGTGGTTTGGTAATAGAAATCTCTGGTAATTGTTTTCCTATACTTGAGAGGCACATATTGTTGCATTTATGCGTTGTGCACGCCTTTAGTGTGCTAATTGTTGATGCATACCAACAAGGCTAATTATATATTGGTACGTTCGGCATTAAGGATATGAATGTGAATAAGGGTGATGCTCAATATGGTTTCAACTGCCCTTTTAGGGAGAACATTAACATGAGTGAGTTGTCTAATTGTGACTTTAGTAAGTTTAAGAATGGGAATAACAGGTAGGCATATGTAAGACAATGAAACAAATCAAATAATAATACTATTAAAAAATCTCACATGATAAAATGCGTTCGATAATGACATGGTACGTGTCCAAAGATAACTGCTCGATAAACAAAAATATGAACATATATTCACTATGTAACAAACATGTCCATCACCTAATAAACAAAAAAATAGCATGTGGGCTGATTTTATCAAAAGAAAGCCTTAGACAACTAAATATATAAAGCATTATTATGATAATTGAGAAAACAACATGCATTAAATGAAACCAACATTTGCAACGACAAGTTGATTGTTTCAGATAACTGTAATACAAGTCGTGCTTCCAGATGTTGGTCCAATTTTAGTGTAAAAAAATGAGCCTTGATTTCATGTGCTAGGAGGCCCTAAGAAGACTACAAACATATCAAAGCACCCCAATTTAAATGGCATCTTCAAGCCAACAAGAGAAGTTTGGTTATGCCGAAAAATTGCACCACATTATGTTTGAAGACAAAAGGAGGAAATGCCACAAAACAGTCGGCGGTAAAATATTGCTCACACAATCATACACATTGGTGGATACAAAAATATACTTTCATCAGCAAAGGCTCCATAACGGAAGCCTTGTCATCAATTTTTTCTTGGTAATAGTAGAGCCTTCAGTATGACTTTTTATTTTTTTCGCAATAACCCTCTTATCTATTTGTCTCACCCAGTTGGATAATTTAGTCAATTGTCTCAACCCATAGGCAAGCAATGATGCCCTTAAAGGATAGATAATTGATGCACCTATGGAAGTAATGTTGTCGAACCCAAAAATCATGGAAGCAACAAAGTTAGTGATGGAAACTTCTGGAAGCACGACTTATGTTGCAATTATTCGCCTATAATACCCTACCCTTAAAATTTGCATTTTTTTGGATATATATATATATATATACACTAGTAAAAGCACACGTGCAAATGCACATGTAGTAAAACATTTTTTTAGTGTGTTTGAGTGGACAAAAATTGCATGTTCATCGTATTTTAACTTATTTTCTATAGTCGGCAATCTAAATTATTTTTTTAAGTGTCCAACAACTCTTGCAAATCTAAATGTTATAAAATTTACTCATAAGTCTCTTAAATGATTTCTTCTTGAAGAGGGTTGCTCATCGTTTAAAAAACCCACTATTTTATAGCACATCTGAGAGAGATGATTTTTTTTTTTTTTGGTAGAATGAGAGAGATGAATTTGGATTAGGAAAAAGTATAAATCAAAACATAGTTATAAATTAGCAACCACCTTAATATTTGTTTTAATTTTTTGATATATTAGATTATTCCTAATAATAGGAATGGAAGAAGAGGAGAGAAAGATAAAGAGGTGCTGAATATGGAGAGAGAAGTTCTAATTGTGGGATAAAATTTGGAATTACTATGAAATTAATTAAGAAACTGTGTAGTGAATAAGTCTATTTTTAATGCTCGCTTTTCTTAATTTTTTTTCTGAGAAAAAAAAAAAGAAAGAAAAAGAAGAATATTGTTTCCTAAGTTCATGGTTTGATTCCATAATAAAGGCAGCTATGTAGGTAAAAAGATACTATTTTTGGTACTTATATTTACCATACTATACAATAAGGACTGCCATGTAGGTAAAAAGACAATGTTTTTGGTACTTATTTGATATACAAACACTAAAGGCAGCAATGTTGGTGATAAGGATTTGGCAAGAGAGAGGAATAGTATAGCAATTTATTTAATATAACAATCGGGTGCATTTTTGTTCTCTCTTTCATCTCTAACCTCCAATTTAATAAACTTGGCCATCCTACGGTCATTAATGTTTGATCTCCTAATCAAAGCACTAATAATAGCCATAATTAAGCATTTCAACTTACGTTTATCCTTTCAAGCTAATAAGTTGCATGTTCTAAGTGTTTGCTATACAATTTAGCAACAAAGAGTAGATAAACCACAAAAAGAATATCAAAACTTGAGGAGAAAACATAACAAATTTGGCCTAGAATAGAAAATTTTCATTTCCCTTGTCAAAAGGTAGTCTATTGAAGATAGATGAGTACATGTTACATTGTTTGGAGTGGATATCTATCCTCAAATTGAGCAATGTTCAATACAAACTGAAAGAAATGTTATGGAAGAAGAAACAAAGAATGAAATGGAAATGCATGCATGAATCCTCTGCTGGCTGAATAACCAACAACTTAATGATAAAAGTTGACAAATATCCCTAAGACGTAATACTTGATACATAATTTGAATAATCATATTATATCAGAGGCTCATGCAACTTTGAGAGGTCTCCATTGGTAACACTATCCCTTTATTCTCTAAGATATGACTATTCAAAACCAAATGCAAATTACAAGTAACAATTATAACAAATTGTATTAAAAAACCAAAAAGAATAGATAATCTAAATCACAACAGAATATAACCATAGAGAGTATGTACAGAAATCCCAAAAGCATTCAAGATATCAATGAATAAGTCATGTAATGGTCCTATAACAATCAACATAGTAATTACCCTCAAAATCAATCTAACTAAATCCAAAAATATTAACAATGAAATCGAAGCAATAAGAGCAACATGTCTCATGGTATAAAGCAACCGTTCCTAATTCAAACCAAAATATCCCAAAATATCCCTATCTTACATGCAATGATTATAGTTAGTCGCAAAAGACCCATCTTACAATGTCACCTAATGACTAAGATTATCAAAATCAAAAGAAACCTGAGAGAGAGAGAGAGAGAGAGAGAGAGAGAGAGAGAGAGAGAGAGAGAGAGAGAGAGAGAGAGAGAGAGAGAGAGAGAGAGATGTAGAAAATTTAGGAAGGAATATTTTTTAAACATTTAATTTTTTTTTAAACCTTTTATTTATCATTTACATGGATCACTTGATTCAAACTCAATCTTATTTTGAGTAAATTTTGTCACTTTAATTAAATTTCTAATTTGTCCTACATGTTTGAGTTAATTTCTAATTTGTCCCACAAGTTTGAGTTAATTTGGTCTAACTCATTAGTTAATATCTTGGAAAAATTGTAAAAGTCATAACCATTTCCCTCCTAAAAGATTCATTTAAAAAGTTGTTATGTTTTTTTCAATCTAAAAATACATATATCCCATTATCCTACCATTGAGGTTAAAATAAAAATATAGATAAAGGACTTGGTGGATTCGAACCACCATACTCTTGAGGTATGAAACAATTTCTCACACCACAAGTACTCTACCAATTGAGCTAAAGACCCATATTTAAATCATAATGTATATATATATATATATATATTTAGATGCATATGGAACTAAAATAAGCAAGTGTGCACAAGAGAGAGAGGGGTTTCATGGAGGAGGAAGTGAAAGAATTGGGGAGGGGAGGTATGATGATAATGGGTGGGAGGATTTAGACATTATAGAATGGGATAATAGAAGTGTCCAACACCGTGATGGGTAGATTAGGAGTGGAGTTGTATCTAAGGTCATGGAAGCTGAATTTTGATCAGTAACAGGATTGAAGCTACCTTTATGAAAAGAGATGAAAAGGCTTTCCGAGTATTAAGAGAAATTTCAGAAAAAAGTGGTGGGGAAAAAGGCTGAATCTATGATTGTACTGGATTCATTGGTGTAGTTGGGGAAGTGAATCTAATAAGGGATTTTCCTCCATCGTAGGAATGAGACTTCTAATGTGGAGTGTGTAGGGATTTGGATTCAACCTCAAAGAACTCGTTTTTGTCTTTTGGTAAGGGATAAGAAAGTTGAAGTAGTGTTTTACGAGAGACAAAGATTCATAAATTGGATTGGGTTTCTCTGTTATATTTCTAGAGTGATCACTTGAAGCTACAAATTTTGTTCTTAATGGTGAAGAAAGCTTCTTACATGCCAGAACAAATGAATTTTCTTTGAAAACAAATCCAGCATTCCAAATTTTGGCAAGCATTGTACAGTATTAATGTAGTACTGGTGAATATCATTGCAGTAGTCATATGAACCTTCTATTAGAAAGCAATCTACTTTGGATTTACGGAGCAGGAATTTACATACCTGAATTTTAGCTACTTCCTCAATGATATCAGCATCTTTGCCACAAAGCTTCGCAAATGCTTAGAGAAGGCAAGAATATTGATAATTTGAGAAGGAAATGTGAAACCAACATAAAAAAATACATACCAAATATAATATCAAAATCCTGAGGTTTCCTTCTAGCAAGCGGCCAGAGTTTCTTGTTGTATTTTATTAAAGAGAGGAATTTATAAATTAAAAAGTTACATTCAGGAGGGAGAGAGAGGTCAAAGTGGCTAACTGGTGCAGCAGAAAGTAAAAAATTAGATAGGTCTACCTCAAATGTTCATGTTGCTTATTGTGGTAGTTCTTGCATTTTAGCTAGGTAATGAGGAGACTATCCTAATTTTCATATCCACATAATAGAACATGACATTGAAATGGAAAAGTTGCCCTCACCTTAAGGAAAAAAACAAATTTTGTCATCCTCAAATCCATGTAAAGATTAGCCCTTGGACCTCTACATAGAAAAATGGAGAAAAAAAATAGGCAATGTTGATCAAATTTTCTCATCCACAAATCAATTGCATGACTTCATTCTGAATTTTCAAAGTATACTAACACAATATTAAAAAGCACTTTTCCATGTACATTTTCCAGAAATGGTAATAACATTGCCATTAAAAGTCCATATCAAAATTACTAATAACAGAGCCATTCACAAATGGGATACAACTCGAGTACATGTCCAATAAAAACAGAATAAAAAATCAATCAGGAGTAGGCATCATGGTAAACAAGTCACATTCAGGAGGTTCACTAATGAAATCAGAAAATTATAACATTGGAGGTGTGAACTCACCTGGTAAGTAGCTGGAACACAAATTGAGGCCAAACCTGATCAGAGCAAGCTTCAGTATCCTCTGGGAATCATACTTGACTTATGATGTCAATCTACATTTCTATTATTGTTGCCTTAAGATTCACAAAAAGCTTCCCAAATGAAAATTTTGGGGCTAGAAGTTGATGATTCTAGGATAAGTTTGCTTAAGGCCACATCCCCTTTGCACAAGAAGCTGGCATCATGGCTTGAAATCTGGGTAGCCACAACATGTGAAACATCACAATGCACAAGCAAAAGAAAATCAATTAATTATCAAATGGAGAAGGAACAAGTAAACTAACAACCAAAATATAAAGGAATAATACTTTTGTGATGTAAAGATCAACGAATGAAATTTCAGGTTCCACCCATGGCTGGATTGATTTTAATTGTAGCTAAAGTATCCTATTACTTTCCATATTTTTTTATGTCCAACTCCAAGAGATGCTAAGGTGTTAGCCTATAGCAGCATCAAGCAACTTAACAACATATTTAATCTAATCATTCATTTGAGGAAAACGTAACAAGCCCATCTGTACTAACAAGGAAATAGAACAACAAAATCTAGGTTTCGAGACTTAAGTGAAATTTACTACTGATGAATTCTGAGAACTGTCAATACCTTCAAAGACGGAAGTCATTAATAAGTTTATTTTTAAACCTTTTCAACAAGTAAATAGATATATTATAGAAGAAACTTTTGAGGAACGAAGGTAAAGTTAAATTAAGAGAACCCAAGAAACCCATTCAGACTCCATACGAGAGCTTAGGAAAAAAAAAAACAAAAAAACCTTAACATACGCAATAGAAGAATAAAGTGAGAGATAAACAGAAAAATGAAATTTAAATTACTGGGTGAAAGATAACACATCAGATCATTGATTTCATCATTTTAGATGGCATTAACCAGATTCACCCCACAATCTGGAGGAATTAGAATTAACCAAAAAAAATAAATTAATATACGATGAGAAGCGCCATCTCAAAAATAAAAAAGAAATGTGAAAATCTTACCAAATCAACGGTGAAGATCGAATTCCGGATGCAGAGATCGTCAGTGTAATCCAAACGAAAACCCTCTAATCATCAATTGATAAATAGATTTCGGGATACATTAGTTGCATATTCTGCCAAAGTGCATCGGACGGACCATGAATAACAATATAGGCTCCAAGGAACTTTCTTAGCTTACAATTCCCGTTAACATAAACCAAGAGTGAGGCTAAGTCAAAGGCTTCATCACAGGTTAATTGATGAGATCAAATAGATAATCAGAAGTTCAATTTCGCTGATTAGAATTTCAGATAAAGAGACATTTTGATCTTGGAATTTCCGGATCTAATGTTCTTCTTGGCTTCCAAGCTGTTGAAAACAATTCATTGATCGAGTGGGCTCTATATGCATAGGGTCTATGTGATAGAGGGGAAGAGAGGCTATGCATGTGCAAATAAAGAAAAAAAGGAAAGTAGGAGAGACCATGAGAGACCACGAGAGGGAGAGACAGAGAGAAAGGGGCAAGGGTTTCAAAAGAAATGTGAAGTAGATAGAGAAGAGACGTGACATGAGATAATAGAGTAATAATGGAATTCGAATTAGAGAGTATTTAAGTATTATAAAAATTTTAAAAAATATAAAGGACAGTAATTTAAGAAAATAAAAAGAAATAGAGAAAAATGTAATAAAAAAAACAAAATTCTCAATTGAAAGATTTTCCACTTTATTTATATATATATATATATATATATACTAAGAGTGGTAAGAATCATAAGCTTGGTACTTATTTTGTGAAAAGTTTGCAAACTTTTATTTATTTAATATCATATTAAATAAATATTATTTAATATCATATTAAATATATATAATTTGAAATGTAATTCCAAACTGTTTTGGCTCAGCCACTAGTCATGATATTCTCATATTAATGTCCAATGAGTTATAGTTTATGGCAATGATTAAATTCCATGCATGCAAGGTCCACATGTCTAACCACATTATGTTAGAAGACAAAAGGAAGAAATGCCACAAAACAGTCGGCAGTAAAATATTGCTCACACAGTCATACACATAGGTGGATACAAAAATATACTTTCATCGGCAAAGGCTCCATAACGGAAGCCTCCTCGTCAATTTTTTCTTGGTAATAGTGGAGCCTTCAATATGGCTTTTTATTTTTCCGTAATAACCCTCTTATCTATTTCTCTCACCCAGTTGGATAATTTAGTCCATTGTCACAACCCATAGGCAAGCAACGATGTCCTTAAAGGATAGATAATTGATGCACCTATGGAAGTAGTGGTGTCGAACCCAAAAATCATGGAAGCAACAAAATTAGTGATGGAAACTTCTGGAAGCACGACTTATGTTGCAATTATTCGCTTATAATACCCTACCTTTAAAATTTACATTTTTTTAGATATATATATATATATAAATATATATATATATTTTAATTCATACTTATGGATACACTTATTGTATACATCTAATACGTGTATTTACTAAGACTGGTAAGAATCATAAGCTTGGTACTTATTTTGTGAAAAGTTTGCAAATTTTTATTTATTTAATATCATATTAAATAAATATTATTTGAAATGTAATTTCAAAGTATTTTGGCCCAGCCACTAGTCATGATATTCTCATATTAATGTCAAATGAGTTATAGTTTATAGCAATGATTAAATTCCATGCATGCAAGCTCCATATGAATGTGGGAGAGAAATTTCTACCAAAGGCGGTTTTGAAGTTACGTCGTTGCTTGGAAACCCAGGTAATGCTGGGATCGAGGGTGTTACGAGAGATTCAAATGGGAGTTTCATTTTTGGCTTTTCAGAACGAATTGGTACTACTACGTCAGCTATTGCAAAAAGCAGCTGATGTTCTTCAAGGAATGAAATATTCTCTTCAATTGGGTTTCCTAAACATCTGGATCGAAAGTGACAATTTTTTTTATTGGCGGAAGAAAGTGATAATCTTATGATCATAAATATTCTTAAGAAGAATTCAACTTGCATTCCATGAAGACTTCTGCCAATCATTCCAGATTGTGTTGATAGATAGCTCCTAAGGAAGCAAGTTTGTCCGCCACAGCATTTCCTTCGCTGAATGAATGAAAATATTCAATACGCTGAAATTGGTTGTGGAGCGCCCAGCAATCCAAGATGCCTCTCCTCCATCTTGTGTCTCTCTCCTCTTACATCTTGACTGTATAGAGACCTTGTATCCCCGTATTAATAAATAAATTCTTCCTTCACGAAAAAAGAAAAAAAAAAAAAAAAAAAAGTTACATCATTGCAAGATTGTCCTCTTGTGCGATAATTTAATAACTTCCCTCTATGATCAAATCGTTTGGGATGATGAATATTGTTAGATAATCTAATAACTTTGCTTTATACTAAAAGCTAATACCTAAACCCCAATTGCAATAATGTTAAGAAAACATAACACTTGAATAGAAGATGAGTTTCATCATCTTCAAGTGTGGGTAACGGCCATTGGAGGAGCAATCCACAGGGATCATCAAGTAGCACTTATTCTTCTTCGTTTAAGTTTACGGGTGTGTTTCGAATTTTCTGCAATAGACTAGATGTTATTTTGGGAAAAAGGGGTTTAAAAAAACAGTGTGTGATCCACAGCCTTTGCATTGCAATGGAACACATCACCCACTGGCAGGGAATTGGTATAGAATGGGTAGACGAAGAATTGAAGATGAGCCAAATCCCGCTAAACCTCAAGCTTGATGATGAACCCAACAAACGATAGAATTAATTGTGAAATCAGAAAATAATTAGTGGATGTATAGTAAGCCATATGAAAAATACCTTGAAAGGTTTGATTGCTACCTAGTAAAGCAATTGACTTATTAGAATCACTCTATTGCTCCACTTAATCCCTACCATTGTATTAAATGAGGAATGGCTTTAAGAAACTAAAGGTTTACTTAAACAAATGTTTTTAATTGGTTAATATTCTCCGCAATATCCCATTCATCCCTCTCGGAGAGGAATGGATTGCCAACAAATGCCGTGAAAACTAATTGTAACCATGAAACTTTCAAACCCATCAAACCTAAAAAATCTGAAACCTTTAACCAAAAATTTTGAAACAATGAAACCCGGAAATCCAATTCATGAAACCAGACGTAAAACATCACACGAAAATTCAAGAAACATGAAACTCTAACCCGAGCCACCGAACCCTAATGAGAACCCTAAGAGTGCCCCACACATAAACAACAAAATTTCTAAGGTAGCTTATGAAAGTTAATGTCCCATCTATCCAAAGGTCAAATTCCTAAATCATCAATCCACATGGCTGAAAAACAGAGTGTGCTGGAAAGGCTTCTGGCTGAAGGCGTGATGATAGAAACCTCCCCTCCTCCCACTCCCCATTTTCTTCTCTTTCATGTGTCCGTGTTGTCATGCTTGTCCAGAGGAACAATGCCCTTCCAAGTAATTTAGAAAGATTCGTCAGTCATTCCTTTCTGCCTAATCAGAAAACCATCAAGACACTGATCGCAAAATATTGATCAGAGGAGTCACCAACGCTACAAACTGCATCCAACCGCTTGAATGTGGAAATGAAAGATAGTTGGAAAACCAGGTTTTCAGATTCAACTCGCAGAAAAACCCAGTGACTTGGCTTGGTCAAACTTAGTCATAGTGAGTCACTTTTTTATTTCTTTTAAATGCAATAAATATGTATAAATTAATAATAATAAAAAATTCACAAAAATGAAAAAAAGGGAACCACATAACATTGGATTTTGAGCTAATACATTTGCAATAACATAAGTGAACTATTGAAGTAATAAGCCGGTATAATAGTAATTTAAAAAATTGATTAGACTTGCCGAGTTTAGAGTGACTTAGGTAAAAGGACCTAATCATATTCGACTGGGATAAATCAATACTGAATCTTGTCATTTTTTTCTTTGGCCTTGGCCTTGGCCGAGTCCACATGAATCTTGACAAGGGTTTCCAAAAAATTTGACTCAACTCAAGTGACCCCCCTAGTCAAAACCTGGTTTTCCAACTATTATGAGACACCAAAAATGTAAAAGAATACCAATAATCACTCACCAAAAAAGAAAAGAAAGTGACTACCCAATGCTCAGAATTGGAGCCCATATTCTCGAGCTGCATCAGCGAGTGCTTCAATACGTCCATGGTAAGGGTAGCCACCTCGATCAAAGGCCACCTTTGTGATCCCCTTCTCCAAGCAGGACTTAGCAATTACTTCACCCACCTTCTTTGCCACTTCCTGATGCAAAAAGCTTCCCAAATTGAGAACTCTGCACTTAGAGATATTATAAATCAATAAGAAAAAGATCACCTATCAAGAAGTGTAATCCACCATATTACAAGCAAACAGTGGAAATAGACCACTAGCATTTGAGATCAAGTTCACATTCGCATGTAACATAAACTAATCCTCATCATATTGAAAGGAAAGCTGAATTTGCAAGAACCATGCAAATATAGCAAACCCAATTTAGTTAATAAGAAAAATCAAATGGATTTCATTTTACTTGCCCATGGTTCTTATTTGCAAACTTACAATGGTGGGTCCAGAGGTATAATCAAACACCTCCGTGATGGGTTTCTGCATTGTTGAAGCTGAAGCAAGGGTATGCATCTTACTGTCGTCTATCACTTGGACATAGAGATGCTTGTTGGAGCGGAAGACAGACAACCTCGGCCTCTCTGGTGTCCCTTCCACCTAAGAAAGTATTAGAACATAGAAAGAGACAGATTTAGTGTCATTAATTTAAGATATAGAGAAATGTCAATAAAAAAAGCATGAAACTGACAAAACCAACCACAATGCTATATAAATGATATTGCACTTTTAAAAATAAAGGGAGGACAAAGAAAGGGTCTCCATCACCACCCAGAAAAATCTACAGGTTTTATGAACTTTTGTCGTTCAAACAAACTGGTCAAACAGGTTGCTCAGTTTTAAATAAACTTATTGCCATATCATTACATAGGAGAATGAAAATTCATCCCATCCCATGGATCATAGTATTTAACCAATAGCAATAACCACATATCAAACCAAGGAAGAAATAAAAAATAACTGATAAAAGCACCAAAAGAAAAAACCAACCTAGAATTACTCATAAGAACTAGTTCAATAAACCTTGACACGCACCTATATAACTTCAGGAGTTGGATATCTGCATATTTAAATGGTTACTTTTCCTTAATTGATCGTATTCTTCGTCCATCCACCCAGTAACATGCCAGTTACACATCTCCGAGGAGTCTTATGATCACCGTTACGTTTATTTCAGCCCATAGAGCTTCCTACTAGCACAACATCTACCATTGAATTCCCAGAATTGAAAGACTGTACCATGCACACATAGATTTCAACCAAGGGTGCAACAGTGGTTATAACTCACGTAACATTTGCCCAGAGACCCAACATAGTTTTCCACCCCAAAATCCATATCAGTTTCAGTTTCAGTTTCAGCTTCCTATCTATTTTTCTTATGCTCAATTCATAGATGATGGTGCTGATAAACTGTTCATGTCACCAGTCACCAGAATCTAGAATGCTTTCTTATTCCACCCACAAAGATCCCAAGATTCAATTTTCACAATAGAACTCAAATCGATATCCCAACTCTTGGAGAATTCCACATCTCTGGTTCCACTTGCTCTAACTTATGCATACCTCCTGAGTGCCCTAAAAATCTATTTCAAGGGAGATGGGGGGACAGCAGAAAGAAAGTGGTGGGGACTACATCAACCATTGGTGAAACAGATGTCATTAGGGTATAGAGAGGAAAAGCACATCATGGGAAAAACATGGGCATAGACCAAATGGGATCCCTATTCAAAGCTCTTAAACAAGATTTTGAACATAACTATCCTGCTCAATATTATTATTATTATTTTCTCATTTTTCATCTGGATTCTGGATAGTCAATACATCTATTAGGAGGAACCAACTGGACTCGCCCAGAAATAGGAACCGTGAACACACGAAATATAGGGAATCCACCCATAAAACATCAACAGCTTTGCCGGTCAAAAGACCTAGAGGTCAACAACACAAACAAGAAATCTAGGCAGAAAGCAATGGGAGGAGGAATCAAAGGTAGAGCAATGCAGAGATGATGGAGGAATATACATAATATGATACCGACAACCACCCCCCCCCCCTCACAAAATAAAATACCGTTCCAAAAATGGGCATTAGAAATTGCTTTTCATAGTAGAGCATTCATTACCTCAGCAACAACTGTAGATAAAAAATAAGAAAAGGAAAGAAACTGAGAATATATAGAATTTAATCCATACACAAACATGTAATGGGGAAAGAGAAGCATAATCAATTAAAACTATCAAGAAGTAATAATCTATAGACCAAATGCATTCGACTGATGTAAGATAAATTATAGCAAAAAGGAACACTCAGAAAATCTGCAGAAAGTCTGCCAAGTAAACATTGGCGCCTCAGTTTTAGCCCCACAACCCCCCCCCACCCCCCAAAAAAAAAAAAAAGGAAAACGCTTAGGTGAATTGAAGTTGCATCTAGAAGAAGAAGATTTTAGGGACTTAGATTAGAAGGTGGCACCGGGGGGGGGGGGGGGGTTGGTCGTGTCAATCCTAGGATCAACGGCAAAATGACAACAACCAGTCCAACAGACGGGACCTAAATGCATGAAACCAAATAGTTTTCAGATTTTTTGCATAGAAGGAACTAATACTGGTAAAGAAAAGAGGAGAAGCAAGGAACGCTCAGAACCTTCTTTCTAATACGAGAGTGTCGAGCGAGCCTGTCATCTCCTCTGGTTCTAGCCTTGGCTACAATTAGCGGTGACGAAAGGGTTGTCGGCGCGACCGACTTGGATGGCAGAGAGAATTGTTGCGAAGACGCAAAAGCGTTGTGAAGGAAGGATAGAGAGACGGACATGGCTTAATGGGTTCCCCTCTTTCCAGTTCCCTGATGCCTGAGCTCTCGCGTTCCTGAAGCCTCGACTGTCCACAGTCCACACCCACCCAATCCTGCAAGTATAGCATATTGATATATCTCATATTCTAGGCCCCACCTAGAAGGAAAATATATACCCCTTATCTATTCTGGGTAGCAATCCAAATAGACGGATAGGATGAGTGGATCCGGATATCCCTCTCTTGTTTTTTTTTTTTTTTTTTAAGGGTTAATTTCACATCCCTCATTTGAGTTAAGGCGAAATATCACCTGGACCCACCACCTTGGCGAAAAGATCACTTTCCTCCCTTACAAGAAGAAGATGCTATCTAATAACCCCCAACCGTTAGTTTTAACTGTTAAGTCAAGTTAAAATTTTTATAATTCTTAAAATACCCCCTATTTGTCTAATACCTCAGCTAACCTCATACCATACGAAACCCTTTCCTTCCCCCTTTCTCCCGTTCTCTCTGAAAATCGCGAGTTAGAGGAGCCCGGATATCTATTTCTCACTTGAACGAGAAGGAGAAGGAGACGGAGGAGGAGGAGCATCGGCTGTAGGAGGAGGAGCATCAACTGTAGGAGAAGGAGAAACGGCTGTATATACGAAAACCCAGATCCCCCCTGCAATTTGAAGCTGTAGGAGAAGGAATATCTTCAATCGGCTTCAAGTTCTTGCGATTCGGTGCCCATACTCTGCAGGTAACACCCATTCGCTGAATCATCTTCAATCGGCTTCTTATTTATTTTTATTTTTTTGTAATTTTGGGAGGGGGGATCTTGAGCCATGTTTTTGCTCAAAGGGTTTTCTTTTTCAAGGGAAATTTTCAGAGCCGAAAATCGTACTGTGAATCTCACAACGCGTTAAAGAGAAACTTTTAGGTAAGTTAATTTGAAAACTCATCGAAATGTGAAATTGTTAATTGTTATAAATTTTGTTACTGTAGTTTCATCAGGTAGTTTCATGCTATAAGTCCATTGATGATTCTCTGTTCTTTAGAAATGGGTTCAAATATTCTACATTGAATCCTAATTAAGGGTTTTGAGAGTTTGGTTTATTTTGAAACAGGGAAAATGAGGGAGATATAGTAATATCCCCATCTAACTTCTTCTTCTTCCTTTCTTTGAGAGCTCTGTCTTTGTTATTTTATATTTGTTACTTGCTATCACCATGAATTCTTTTTAATTGCTCTTTGTAGATTATTGT
This sequence comes from Macadamia integrifolia, assembly GCF_013358625.1. NCBI lineage: Eukaryota > Viridiplantae > Streptophyta > Magnoliopsida > Proteales > Proteaceae > Macadamia > Macadamia integrifolia. The sequence goes on from NC_056568.1 coordinate 29,876,520, forward strand.
GAATAGTTTGGCATTTGAATATCTAAATTCTTGTTCTCTCCTGAAATCTTGATGACCTCTCTCTTTCACTGTCTCCCCCAACCCTTGTTGAAATCATTTAGAATTACAGAAGATTCAGTTCTTAATTGGGTCAAAAGTTATCAAATTTTACACTCTCAGTATCTAGAAGGAAATGATAATATAATTTCTATGGGTCATCCTAACAAAAGTTTAGTCAGGATTGGCCAATCCAGACAAGGACAGCCATCCTTGAGCCTACTTTTTTGGCTTGACACTTCCACAAAGTATGATAAGTATCCTGCAAACATTTATTTATTTTTTTAAAGCTCTATTTTTGAATATTCATTCATTTTTTTCTCTTTTAATAACTCAACTTTCTATATTGTTGTAGTTATCACTCAGCTTTCTATATTGTTGTAGTTGGAAGGACCACTTGGAAAGATCTACTTCTGTTCTGTTATGGAGATAGGGGTAGGAATATATTATCACTACAATGCAAACACCTCAAAGCTTACAGTGGTGGATCCAGATGAGTATTGTTACAGAGACATGGTGACCGACATATATAATACTGTTATCAGGCATGTCCCCATAGGTCATAATGTGAGATTTAAGGTGAAATATATTCTTTCGAATAATCAGGATCTGGAGGTTGACAAGGATGAAGTTGTGGTTCAGTTGTTTGAATTGAATTCACAAGTTGATTACATTAACTTATATGTATATGATCTGTATGTTGATGAAAGACCATCTAAAAAATACACAGTAAATGCATTACCTGATCAGCTGGTTAAAAGAGATGATGATGCTATAGTTGATGTTGGTACTATTATCCAACAAAGTCAAGATGGTGTTGGTACTATTATCCAACAAAGGCAGACTAGGTATGGTTCTAATGTACAGCAAGAACAGATGATTGGTGGTAGCAGAAGGAAGCATCACTAGAGAAGTGGTGGGGAATCCTTTAAGGCTTCCAATAGTAAAGGGACTGCTGGAATTGAAACTGATAAAAATACAGTTAGTAGTGGTGGAATTGAAATGATAAGTGATAATAACTGTGATGAAGAGAGTGACAAGGATTGGAAATTAAATAGTGAAGAAAATAGCTTGGAAGATACTGATAGTGATCAGGAAATTGAGCCAGAAAAAGAGCATTAATCTGACCTGCAGGATGATGTAAGAAGGGATCAGTCAGGTAATAATATAAATGATGTGCATGATAGTTGGTCTGATTATGATTCTGATGAATTTTACAAACCATATGTTGAGAATGTTAGTTCTGTTGGTACTGAGAAAAATAAATTAGAGGTTGGAATGGTTTTTGATGATGTTAATCACTTCAGGTCTGTACTTAGGGACCATGTAATTCAAGAAGGCTTTCAAATTTTGAGGGTTAAGAAGGAGGAAACTAGAGTAAGAGCTGTGTGTGCCTCAGAAGGATGTACATGGAGCATCTTTGCTTCACCTTGTGATCTTGGAGCTACATTTATGATAAAATCAATGTGTAATAAGCATTGTTGTGGGAGAGTTGATCAAAAAAAAAATGTTACATCCACATGGGTAGCTTTCCATCTTGCAGCACAGCTAAGGGCAGACCCAGACATGAATACTGATGCAATGAAGGCATATTTCATGGATAATTTTAGGATCAATGTCCCTTACCAGACATTGTATAAAGCCAAGAAGAGAGCAAGTGTGCTGAATGAAGGCAGCCATTCCAAGTCATATGCCAAGCTACCTGTATATGGTGAAATGATATTAGAAAGAAACCCAGGGTGTATGTTCAAATTCCAGTTTTATGAGAGGACCATAATGTCAGATCCCCCTGTGTTTAAAAGGCAATTTGTTAGCTTTAAGGTATGTGTAGATGGCTTTTTAAATGGGTGCAGACCCTTCATTGGGGTAGATGGTTGTCATCTAAAGAGGGGCATATGGAGGTGTTTTGTTGGCAGCAGTGACTGTTGATGAGAATAAAGGACTGTTCCCAATTGCATATGGTGTGGTAGAATGTGAATGCAAAGAGAGTTGGAATTTCTTCCTCATCAATTTGTATGTCATTCTAAATAAAGCCAATTATGTCAAACCCATCACTTTCATGTCTGACAAACAGAAGGTATGGTAACATGTATTCCCAATTCAGTTTTAGTATATTCATATAATCAATATCATGATTAGTAATGACTAAAATTTTTTCTTATTTGTTTGTTTGTTATAGGGACTATGTGATGCTATCTCCAATACATTCCCGGGATCTCATCACAGATGGTGTAGTAGACATCTATATGCTAATTTCAAGTCTCTACATCCTGGGGTATTGCTGAGAAAGCATTTTTCGAAAGCAGCGAAGGCATCAAACCAATTTTACTTTGACAAAGCAATGAATGACATGAAAGCCACCAAGAAGGAAGCTTTTGATTGGCTGAGTAGGAATCCTCCAAATTTGTGGGCAAGGCATGCCTTTGATTTCAGCTGTAAATCTGATCATATCACTAATAATATGACAGAATCATTTAACCAGGTGATTGGACCGTACAGAGGAAAACCAATACTGATTTTGATTGATGAGATCAGGAAGCAACTGATGAAGAAGATGCAACAAAGATATCAATTGGGGTGTAGCTTTAAGGGTAGAGTCACACCTAAAATCAAGACTAAATTGGATGTGGGGCCCCTGAAGCTAGGGGGTGCATGGGCCTTACTGCTAGAATAGATGAATTTGAAGTCACAGATAGTGATGGGAGATATGTGGTAGATTTAAGGAAGCATACTTGTACCTGTAGAGTATGGGATTGTTCTGGACTGCCATGCAAGCATTCAGCTGCTTGTGTAAGATACAAGAGAGAGCTTGGAAAAGTACTGTGATGAGTACTACAGTGTGGCAAAGCACATGACAGTTTACAAGGACATTATTCATGTAATGCCTGGTCTAGATGAGTTGAAGGAGGAACACATGATGGAGATTGTTCAACCTCCACCTTTAAAAAGGTTGGTTGGTAGACCAAGTAAGTGTAGGAGAAAGGCCCCAGATGAACCATCAGGACAGTTCAGAAGAAGATCCCAAACTAGCCGGTATAGTAGATGCAAGTCCATTGATCACAATGTGAGGAGATGTAAAGGAGCCCCAATGAAAGACAAAGCTGCTTCTTCTGGGAAGACAGTCGGGATAAAGGTATTAGGTTTAATTCTAATCATGTTTTCTTTTTGGTTTGTGTAGAGGAAGGAGAGAAGTATGGGAAGCCAATCTAGCATCAACAGTTCACAGATATTGACCAGGTCACAAGCTTCTTCTACCACTACTGAAGTGAACATACAGTTGAAGGCTAAAGCACAGTTGAAATCAAAAGAAGAGAAAAGAAAAGCACGAGAAGCGCAGAAAAAGGCAAGGAATGAAGGGAGTACATCTGGAGCACACCGAGAATGTTGAAGGCTTTCAAATGGGATTGGACATATTAGCTTGGGATGGAATGCGATATCACTTTGTAATCTTTTTTGAGCATTATTGTATTCCTTAAGTAGGTGGATGGCACTAGTAATTGGCTGATGTGTTTTTGAATTTTTTTTTTTTTTTTTTTTTGGGAGATATTAAACTTGCTATCAGTTCTTGAATCATTGGCTGATGTGGTTTTTTATGTTTTTTTGGAAGATATTAAACTTATATGTTTATTAGACAAGTTAAATTTATATGTTCATATATGATTGCATTATCAGTTACATTTTGGAATGTCAAATATAGAGGCAAAATGCTGTCAAATTTTTTTTTTCTTTTGTATATTGAACATATTGAATGAACCCATACAACCCTCACATTTTCAGCTTCAACAGTTCATTGAAACATGTACCAACAATAATGGAAGAAGTAACAAAATTCAGGTTCAATGATACCCATAGCCCTCAACTCCCAAACACCTTTGATCATTTGTTGATGTGTTTAATTTGTAAATGGGAAGCTTCAATTTGTACCCATAGCTTTCTTTCAAATTATTTTGGCCATTGTCCAAATCTTCTCTCCTCCACATCATCATCAAAAGATTGTTCAAATCATACAAAGCAAGAAAAAAAATCGTCCCTTGGAGGGAGAAAAAGAAGAGACAAATAAATTTAAAAAAAAAAAAAAGGAAAGAAAATAAGCAAAAAAAAATAAAAATTATAGGAAATTTCTCCAAGTTTATTTCTCTCTTCTCTCTCCTCCACCTTAACATTTTTTTGTCTAAAAAGATCTCACTACCAATTGTGGGTTTCTCCCTTTTAGGAAAGAAAAATTTATTACCCTATCTCCCCATTCCCTATAAATACAACTCATGTAAGAGGAGGGGAGGACACTTCATTCCTCTTCTAGGGTTTTTTTTTAGTTGCTCTATCTTTCTCTAGTTTTCTCTTTCTCTAGCTCTAGTTCTAGGTTTATGCTTTAAACACTTTTGGAAGTTCTTTTTATTCAATTAATGCAAACACTTTTGTTTTTGATTCAGTCTTTTATGTTTATGATTTATGCAATTGAGTTGTAATTTTTAAAGTTATAGTTCTAGGCTTAGATCTAGGTGACAAGATCACCAGCCGTGGAGCATTTTTTTTTTTTTCAAGATTTGTTTTCTCCAGGCCTAGAAATTTCAGATTTGGTTCATTCCAGATCTGGTTTTTAGGATTGGCAGTATCTCAAATCATCCAAGCTTTCAAATTTAAGCATTGATTCAGGTAGGTAGGCTTCTTCAATAGTCTTCTCTCCCCCCTCTCATTCCCTCTTCTGACTACCCTTCATTTCTTAATTTAGGATTTTAATTTCAGTTGTTATATTATTGCTTTCCCTTTCCCCCAAGGTTCATGGCTAGTGTATGTGTTGGTTTTGCCCCTCCTAACCATAGAACCATCAATTTATTGCTTTTATTTTAATTGTCTCATTTTCCCTAAAGCCAAGTAGAGTAACCCTTGTAAGAGTAACTCTCTGGTCAAGTAGGTAAGCTCATATTATGATGCATCCCTCGGGCTAAGTAGAGAAACCTACTTGTGAGTCTCTCTCTAGCTTTATCCCCTTTCTTTTACTTTATTTTTATTTCAGTATTTTTTTCCTTTATTATCTTTTTTTTTTTAATTGCGTGGGTTGTTGATTTTTAGTAATTTATTTATTTAATTTTAATTGCATAACTTACGTCTTTAAATTCTTAGATGACGAATGGTTAGGACGTTATTTTAGATACATATGTTTAGGACGGTAATTATAATTAGATCATAACCAGTAATCAGTTCACTTTTGCATTATTAAAAGAAAAATAAAATAAAGTGATTGCTCTCCCTGTGTTAGACCCGTAGCTACACTACTTCGTACGCTTGCGATTACATTTTAAAATCCCAAACAAGTTTTGGCACCGTTACCGGGGAGACAGTTCCATGTTATTTTTCATTTTCTTTTGGTAAATCGGAGTACTTTATATGCTTTATTTTGTTTTTCCTTTTCTTTTATTGAATTCCTGATATTCAAACTTAAGACCTCCTGGTGAGCAAGGGAATTTTGCATACCATAGCTCACCAACTACATTAGATAGTTGTTGTTGGAGAGATATGACGCCCGATAATGCTTAAAGTCTTTAAAATATAAACCTGCAAAAAATGAGTAAAACCCAAGGTAGCTCCATTCTAAATATATAAAATGCATGTTTTATTACTCTAGATTTCACATATAAATGTGCTCATCAACCATTCATGATGACATGCAATGATTCCACTTGAGGATTATCAAGTTCATTCAATCTAATGCTTATCAACATAAAACATCTAATTCATGTAACAAAGAAGAAAGAGAAATGGTTGCAAGTACTCCAATACTATGACACTATGTTACCCATACAAAATAGTTAGGTTACAAGTACTCCAATACAAGTCCTCCCTCACCTCATGAATCCCGACTTGTAAGCCATGGACTTGTACTACCAAGCCTTGCACCTCCGCTTGCAACTCAAGCAATTCACAAATGGGGGTGTTTGATGGTACTTCTCTGTTGGGTAAGTCGATGACTAGTGCATTAATGGGATCACACCAAGCTAAGAATTTACATCCATTCAAGTTTGGACAGCGATAAAAGAGTCTATTCAGATTATCATTTGTCTCAAAGATCCGAATGACATCATTTAGTGCATCAGACTTGCTGCAACCAACACTTGAAGTAGACATTTATCAACAAATATCAGGAATGAAAATCACATTTATTTGTAAACCAAAGAAATGGAATCTAATCGAATAAAGGATTAAGAACTTTGTCATTGAGGTCTTCCATTCTAGCCAAGTTTTTCTATAGTATAGATTGTAACAGAGAAATTCTTACTAGAATTGAACTAAATCTACTATCATATCACCCATTTTGATTTTCTTCCAATTAAATTCAACAATATTGATATATAACATATTATGAACTTGCAGCCGATTGAAGAACTTACAGCGATTGTACAGCTCAAATCTGAGAAATTTTACAGTTCAAATTTTAGGAGAGAGAGAGAGAGAGGGAGAGAGAGAGAGAGAGACTTCTAGAATTGTACAGCTAGAATGGGCACCGAATCACAAGAACTTGAAGCCAATTGAAGATGTTCCTTCTCCTTCCCCTACAGCTTCAAATCGCAGGGGGGATCTGGGTTTTCGTATATACATCCGCTTCTCCTACAAGCTCCTCCTCCTACAGCCGATGCTCCTAGCTGATGCTCCTTCTCCTTCTCCTTTAAGCGAGAAACCGCACTTTAGGGCTCCTCTAACTCGCAATTTTCAGAGAGAATGGAAGAAAGAGGGAAGGAAAGGGTTTTGTATGCTACGAGGGTAGCCTAGGTATTAGGCAAATAGGGGGTATTTTAAGGATTATAAAAAAATTAACTTGACTTATAAGCCAGAACTAACGGTTGGGGCTGTTAGTAACGTCTTTTTCTTGTAGGGGAGGGGAGTGATATTTTCGCAGAAGTGATGGGTCCAGATAATATTTCACCTTAGTTTAGGGGAGGGGAATAAAGTTTACCCTTTTTTTTATAACAAATGTCCCCTGATTGCCCCTATTGTAACTTGGACCTTCCATTTTTATCTTAAAAAAAAAAAAAACCTTGACTTGGAGCTTCCACCGCTATTTTATTTTTATTTTTTTTTTAAATGTAAAAAGGACTGATATGATTCACTCTCACTCTATATCTATCAATTATCTCATCTATTTAACTATATCTCAATCTAAAATTCCTTAAGATCATCTACTTATATTTTATTTTTTATTATTCATTGATATCTAATCGAATAAGAGAGATTATGTTCCTAATCATCCAAATTTGGATTTAGACTCCTCTGATCGAATACAAATACCCTAACACAAAATTCGGATTTTCAACTATTTATTTACATCCCTTTCAAAAGACTCCCACCACAATATCGACATCTTTCCATGAATACCCTTCTTTATTTCATGTTCTCCATCCACCCCACCCCAATTCTTGTGACTAAAATAAGCCAATTCAAGCATAATTAATCTTATATAAGAAGTAGACACAAATAGAAAATGATTCTCACTAAAGCAGTTTGTTTTGCCACATGAATACTCTTTGTTCTTCACTCTCGATGGATGATACACAAATGGGAGGTTATATGAAAACAAAGACCAAAAGAAATGCCAATCATAGCACTTTCCTCACATGGAAAACTTCCAGCAGGTTTGGTATGATAGATTTTGGAGGAGAGGGAACAATTGATGAGATTGAAAGGTTTGGTATTTTGAAATAAAATGATAAAAGGCTTACGAAAACAAAAATATGACCACCGTAGTACACAAAAAAAAGGTTATGAAAACTTTTTTTTTGGGGGGGGGAGGGGGGTGGTGGGTGTTTTGAAAAATAGGCCCATTCTGTTTCCAAAAACAGTGTTTTTAGAAACAAATGTATTATCAAACTTTTTTTTGTTATAAAATTGTGGATCCAGTTTTTATCCACAGGTTGTGTCGGCAACTGTTGGATGAGAGTGGTAGCAATTGAAGACACTGACATTTAAATGTACACTTTCGTGCACAAAACTCTTTTCTAAATTATCTTTTCAATTCTCAAAACAGAAAAATAATTTTCCAAGGAGATCGTTATCTCTTCTCTTTTTCTTTCGAGGTTTTAAAGAGGGGTCTTTTTTTTTTGGAAATAAAAGTCCATTCAAGAAAAAAAAAAAAATCCATTAATAAGACTACGAATAGAATCAGGTCTAGCTTCAAAAGCTAACTGGTGAGCAACACAAACTTGTTACAGTAATATTTAACGATGTCAAAATGTACAAAATCCCTGAAGTGTTCTAAATCCATAAAAAAATGTAATAACTCCCATGGCCAAACTCTTCGCTCCTACTTAAATAAATTGATGATTTCTCTATAACCAGTTCAGATTTGTAACATTCGTGACTCCTAATTGCTGCACCTACAACACTCCAGCAAGAATATCTCTGATCTCTTATTCTTATGCACTTCCTGCAAAATTATATTTAAGGGAGGCACAAATATAGGAGCCATCTAGAAAAAAAAATCAGTCCCCCTTGTAGTCATCCTTTAAAAAACTTACATTAGAATTATAAGACATGACGTGCTTGGTATAAAGCCCAGACAATCGGACCAATGTACGAATGAATCAGGTCCAGGAGGGGTCTGCCTTGCTTTAAATAGAGACGACTTTTGTTTCTATAACCTATCACCTTCATTTTTTTTACCGGAGCATCTCAAGTTAGGGGCAAATTGGAGATATCAACGGAAAATAGAAGGGTGAGGACGGCTGCAGCTGGCTTGGGGCCTTGCCCCCAAGAGGTCTCAGTTTCGAGACCCTCCTCCCCCTCCCCCTCCCCCTCCCGTTCCCCCTGTGTCCCCCATCCCCATTGTCCCCCTATTCCCCTGTAAAGAAGTTACCGGTACTTTACATCAACGCATAGCCGGTAGCTGATGTCAACTGGAAAAGAAACCAATGCATAAAAAATATGTGAGCCACACAATGACGAGAAGTATAGAGCTAAAACAGTAACAATGACTATAGAAGTCAATAGAGATACCGACCATTACATGCGTGGAACTTTTGGATTTTATTCTATCCATCAGACTCCTAAACTCAGCAAATAACTTTCCATAGTTTGTTTCTGATTAGAATTGTTTTATTTGATCTCTCTTCCTCAGGCGAATCATGATTCGATTTGTTCGTCTGACATTGGTTATGTGTTCTCCTTTTTGCTGAAATTGAACTATAGCATCCCTTGATCCAATTATCAACCCCTCTTATTATCTAATGGAAGTGCTGAGATGAATCAGCTATTTACGAGGTGTATATTGACCGAGAAATAGTGAACCTATACATTGCAGTGAATACTTTTTTTCATTTTTAACCTTGCTTTGATTCTCTACACGGAAACTCAGAACTTAAAAACTCAAAGCTTTAATGCTTCAGTGGCCATTGCCCTATGATCCCTTGTACTGATTTTCTCAATTTCATCGCCAGAGTTGCCGGTTCAACCACGACTGTCTCTAGTTCCATCTACAGAGTTGCAATGTCCACGATCACACAGCTTAGAGCTTCATATTTAGCCCTTGATAAAGACTGAATATGCAGTAGCTATTCATCACAAAGCATGGTTAAATAAAAGAGGTTAGAAAGCCATTGACACCTTCCAATCCACATCACATGGGACTCACTCTCATAAATTTCCCATCCCTTTTTATCCTTCAAACAAATGGGGCCTTAGACAATGCAAGAACAAGGCCAACAACTGGCCTTCTTCAACCTCTGCAACTCTAAATTTGCAGACCCCGAGTTCAACCCAGCTGTCTACCTTATTTACCCCAAAGCAGCAGATCTGAGCATCTTATCCACATGGCATAAAAACTTTCGGCTGAGCGATTAGGAAAAAAAAAACCAGCATAACATGTGACAACATTATGTAACAGTCTTAAGACTCTAAACCAGCCTTCCATGAAATACGGGCAGCATCCTAATTCTAGACTTGCATGTTTTCAACAATGATTCCAGGTTTCATGGAGCATGACGTCAGTGTGACATGAGTTTCAAAATCCGTAATGCATAAAAGTTGGACAGAACTAATGATTAACAAACCTGTAATGATTACATGTACAAGACTAACATCCATATCAGCAAATCCCCATGTAAAAATGAAAACAATGCAGGGGAAGACTAAACTACGAGGGATTCAACACACCTAAACTGGAAGGTTATAAGCATACATGGGAGAGCCTAGTAATACAAGCTGTGGCAACCCGAAATAGAAAAACACCCAGAGACGACAAATATTTCTGCTGAAAGTTTTGTGCCGTCACCTGGTACCAAAGTCATTGGCTGCAGGGACCTTTGAAGAGTAGCTGGACAAGTCCATGTCTATAAGTGAGAGGTCATATGTCCGAGCAAAAGCATTAGAGCCATCCATAAGTAAGGAAGATTTCATAGCCTCGGGGTCTGAGGAATCCTGCACCGCTCCAGGATTCTTTGGAGTGCTGTTGCCAGAAGAAGAGACACTAGATAGCTGTATATCATCAATCCTGTTCATGAGCATGTGTTTATTTCTTCTCACAGTGTCCATCTCCTGACCTGTTGGCACAAAAGTGCGAGATCGGTATTTCCTCGTTCCCTCGTCACCCTCAGTATGGTTGTAAAGTACATAGTCATGATAAGTAGGGGCAAACTGCAAGAGGAACACAAAAATCAATGTAGGCAGCAGCACCATAGAGGCAAATCATCTACAAGAAACCATATGTGAAAGATGGGAATGGCTGAGACCAAGTCTGACCTGATGTACCGCATCATGGTAGAAGTCATTGAACTTCAGAGCATGTGCAAGGCTTCCTGTCAAACCACCAGAAGCCCCAATGTTTGCACCAGCATACTCTTTGTGCGGAAATGCATAAAGATGACCAACAGCTGCAATAAGCATCTCGACACATATTATAAAATTTTGAAGCTCAGCAGCTTCTTCAGCATTCTTTATGAAGCTGGACTTTGCTGCAAGAAAAACAAGCACACCCTTTTGGGTTGGAGGGAGGGTGGAGGGGGGAGAATGAGATTGATTCCAAATAAAGGTGGTTAAATTCCTCAAGGACAGAGGATGTAGATTGATCTGCAAGCATTTCCAAAATGTATGACAATATCATAAACCAACCACCTCTGAGTTTGTACTTTTTACCAGGCAAATACCCATTCAACCAAGTGTTAACTATGTGGATCCCAAGAAAGTTACACACAAACAAGGAAACAGAGTTTCTTAACTATCAAATGGTTGGAGGCATCAATTATATAGTTACCAATACATTATGATATGACCGATGCAACTATGCAATCCCAGGGTTCAGAAACCGATTTGGTTTCATTATGGGTAATCAACAAGATTCAAATTTTTAAAAAACAATGGCAGTTCGGTAGATAACCGGAAATTTCAAGGCATTGTTAGGTTATGGGGGAAAAAGACAGATAAGGGATTAGTATTTATTGTCTAGGGACAAACTTGGAAAGGGTGATAAGGACGAACTGAAAATAAATAAGGGGTATTCTAGGTATTAAAGAAAACAACCCACGATACGCTGTTTTCAACCTTCCGTCGGGCAGAAAAAAGCGGAAGAACAGATCCAGTTCTTCTAGTAGAACTCCCCCATTCGAAGGTCTCCAAATCTGAAAAATTGGGAATAGAAGCAAAACCCAAAAGCCTCCCAAAAGCCTCACAAAAGCTACAAGGCACCAGGTGGAAGAACAAACAGCAGATTGATTATGAAGATCTGAAACCAAACCCAGCGGTAGGAACCTGGTAAGTTCTGAGTATTGGGTAAGGGTCTTGCGACGGGATAGTTTGGGAGTAGGGATCTAGGTTTCAGGTCGCATGTAGGACTACCATCGACCAAAATCTCAGGCCAATCAGAACTATTCTGAAAGAGTTCCAATGAGATCTTCTAGGACCCCTTTACTGCCAAAACAGAACAGGTATTCGAATGTGCTTATTAAGCTTCTGGACCTTGAGAAAATAACAACCTGGGATGGATTTGACAAATGAAATAGCTGAAATCGAAGGAAGAGAAAGGAGGGAATATCAGATGAGAGAAGAAGAATCAAATAAGAGAGGAAGAGGTCACACAACCTGATTTCTCACCATTCTGGTTAACTAGCTCAACATTGGTAACCCC
>NC_056568.1:29888685-29908691 GCF_013358625.1 Macadamia integrifolia
CCCCCCCCCAAAAAAAAAAAAATTCCTAAAATTACCCTCAAACTGAAATAAACTCTAAAATCCAAGTCAAACTAAAAGTGAAAGGATCTCAGCCTAGATCATAGTTATCACGGCGCCAAGGCGAACCAAGGCGGTGGAGAGTTGTCTAAGCACTTAGGCGAGAAGGCGCATGCCTTGAGGCGAACAAGGCGACCAATTGTTATTTTCTATTTTCTAACATTATTTAGTAAGTTATATATACCTTGTATCATAAAAAATAAAGATTAAGTAACATCAATTCATTAAAAATCAACATTTAGCCATATTAAATTATAAAAAATTAACATTAAGTTACATTAAGTTATAAAAACTCAAAATTTAGAGAAATGCTCTGGTTCTATAACAAGTTTGACTGGTCAAATGATATGATTTTTACATGAGATTTTTTCTATCAGTTATAATATAAAACCAACTTTCCAACAAGTCTAAGATTACTTAAATCTAAGTTGTAATGATAAATTTATGCTCCGGTCAAACTTATTTTTAAGTGCGCGAATGCTGTTAAAATCGCCTGAATGAAAATAATTTTATGGATATCAAAACAAAAAATTATTTTACCAGACTTTTGGATTTTAGCAATGTTTTAACATAATAGAATTTATAAAATTTTCATAATTGAGAAAAACTCTAGCATTTAAAAGTTGAAAATCGCCCCTATAACCAAAATCCAGTTTTTCTTCTTGGACTGGGGAGTTGACTTTTTATCCTTTTCAAATTTGATTTTTAAATTATTTTTATTGGATTCAAATAGGGGGTATTTGCTTATTTATGAATAATATCTTAAGTAAAAAAACATTTACTTAAATGATATTTGGCATAAATAAGTGCCAAAACACAAGGCGGTATGCAGTGCAATAAGGGATTGTCGCCTACGCTCCAGGCAAACCGCCTTGACAACTATGGCCTAGATAAAGATAAATGCAAATAACAAATCTAAATAAAATAACTAAAATATCCTACTGGGCCTAAAAACCCAATGAGACCTCTGGTTCATCTGTCTAGATGGTCAGAAGGATCAACCGGTTCAATTATGAATCAGCATCAACATCCCACAATGAAAGAGGACGCATCAGACAGCCACTTCCTCTATTTGCTATTAATTATTCACCCCCCCCCTCCCCATCAGTTAGGAATGTCAATTAGTCATCCAGATCAGTTTCAGTTTCTGGCCTTAATAAGACCCCAACCTAGTAGGGAGACAGATTGATGTATCATCTAATTGGTCTCAAGCTCAAGAGTCCAGACTGGAACCATGAAGAAAACAGTCGGTCCGATCAGTCTCTGTCTGTATTTGGGTATATGTTGGTTGACCGGACCAATCGATTATTTGTGAAACATTAAAACCCAGACCAAGCCTCAGTCTTGGTTAGTAGTTGGCTGGTAAAACACCTAACATCAACTCAAATTGCCTTTCTATAGTGTTCTTTAATACAAAAAACTAAATACTTAAATCATTTTTTTTTTTTTTTATGTGACAACACTGATTGTGTTTCTTTGATCAATTCTACTGCTTCTGCACATCATCAGGGAAAAAAAAGATTGGCCATTAAAAAAGATCTATAAAAGGTATGCACAGTATGTTGGAAAATTCATTTCATATCAAGTGTTTGATTTGTCAACACAATGAATATACACATAGATATCTATTATATACTGGTCAATTAACCATTAAAACAAGTAGATGATTTCTATTTATGCATTTGTTTAATTTCCATGCCTCCTAAATATCCCTAGACATATCTCAACTTTCTGCCATTGACAAGCACACAGAACAGTGGCCTTCCCATATGATCCTTCAATCCTGGTATTAATCATATTTTACTATTCCTTTCATCAATCATTTGCTGGCTTATAGGCCCAATAGCCTGCCTGACAGTAATATATGAACAATTGCAAAATGCCAACGCAAGGTGAACAAGTTCAACTCAAGACCAGCTAATGAAAAAAAAAATGTTATTTTTGGGGGTAGGGGTGGGATTACCTGCCAATATGTTAGGAAAACAACAGACTTGATCATGATAAACTTTGGAACTGGATGGAATGGCCGAAGCAGATCTCTGCATGCCACGTAGAATAATGCCAAGGCATAAAGCGCTGTTGTGTATGAGATTGTATAAATAATGGTGACATATAGATAAGCTTGTTTCGCGCTGAAATTTCCATCTTCATATTTTCCTTTGGCATAGAATATAAATGTAACTGCGACTAAGATGGGCTTCAGAATCACAAACTGTAAACAACCTTGCTTGCACCTCCGTATGAAACGCCTGCACAGGGTAAACAGTCAAGGATATTCCAAGTATAGGGGAATGTCTTGAATACATCATGCATAACAATGAAATAGATAAATTATAGAACTGAAGCAAGAGATACAGATGATGATCGTTAGTACATACCCATCCAATGGTATAGCAGGGAAGCAACATGTCATGAGATACCATGATGGCTTCAGGACTCGACCACTTAAACTTAGCACAACAGCGCCTGGGCCACCCACCCATGCCAGGCATAGAGACAGAAAATTATAAATGACCCAAGCTTCATACCTAGAACAGTTAAAAGGAACATTAGCATATAATGGTTTAAATAGAAGTAAGCATATCACGAGCCAGCCCATCACCCCTGCATAGCTCTGCTAGTTCTGTTGGGCAGAAGTACAGTTTGCAAGAGCCTACTAAACTAGACATACCTTAATGCTACAGAAAGAACCAGAAGATCATTAGAACATGATCCAAAAACTCAATGCCAATATATTCTCCTAGAAAGAGATGCAAAGACTACTAAGGCATGCCTTTTTCAAGTTTAAACAAAACAAACAATGAAAAAGCATTGAAGATGAGGTTGGGCTATGTTGTCAAGAGAACATAAAAGCATGAATGAAAATGCAAGGGAAGTACACTTTCCCATATTTTCCAAATGTTTGCTTGTTGAAAGAACAATTGTATTGAACTTTGCACCAATCCAAAACACAGTAACATTTTGTCAAATAGAATTCTCACCCCTTACTTTTCTCAGTTTCTTGCATTCTCTGGGCACAACCAAGTATCATATAGGAAAATAAATCACTTCCTTTCTCTTCATCTCACTTCCCAACACCCTCCTATATTTCACTTTCTTACACTCATGTTCTTTTGAAACCCAAGCGTAGCATGATCGATAAATTATTTGTATAGCCTTCTATCAAAAGGTAATCTAAAAAGTGTTTAGAAATTGAGCAGGTTTCCCCAAACCTGCCTGAGCCCACAGCCCAGCCTCCACTCCCCCAACCCCCCCCCCCCAAAAAAAGGAAAAGAAAAAGAGAGTTTAGGTTGAATTTTCCAGCCTATGGTCAGACCTGGCTGAAAAATCAAAACCAGAGGTTGGAATGGGTTAGGCTTAGGTTTTTTCCACCCCCTTATTGCTTTCTATCTAGGATGCTCTGCCGGATATCAGTGGAAGGCACATCAGGAATGGAGATCTCGTTGTTTGGGACTGCTTCTATCTCTGGCCAGTTCCTTTCCAAGTCTGCTTGGAATCTTATTCGGGCTCAGGCTCGGGCCCCTATGATTCCTTTGTGCAAAATTGTATGATTCAAGAGGCACATCCCTTGCCACAGCTTCACTGTCTGGCGCCCTTACCCACTCTCTTCCAACGCAATCCTTCCTCGTCGATAGACAGATTCCAACCTCTCCCAATTGTTGCCTATGCTGGAATTCACCCAAAGATGTGGACCATAGCTTTTTCTCTTGCTCCTTCTCCTCGTCTGTCTGAAAAGGGCTGCTAGCCAAATGTTGGCATCAAAGAAGAAGAATCCAGCCCTTTGTTAGAGAAAGAAATTGAGTCGATATGAACTTTGTTGGTAATTCCAACTGTGACTCGACAGATAAGCTTGCTTTTGGCATCGCCATATACCACATTTGAATGGAACTTAACTGATGCAATATTTGGGCACTAGCAGCAGTGCCAAGAGGAACTTGTGAGTTCAAGAATTCCTAGTTTCTCTAGGAATCCAAGTCTCACTGGGAATCCTATTCCCACTCTACTATGGAGTTCTATTAGGTAGAGTTCTAATTCATCCAAAAAAAGTACAGTTCTGTTTTCATTTTCTTTTCCTATTTTGATTATGTTTATGCGTCCTAGTTCAGGCTGGATTAGGAATCTATAAGTCCAGTCCGGTTATGAGTTGATTTAATTTCATTATGTCAAATCCTAATTGGTTTAGGACTCCAAACACAGCTGGAGGTTCTTGAGTCAGTTTAGGAGTTATTTTAAGTCTATTATTGGTCAATTAAAAGGCCCATTTGATTATGTTAAATTGTCTAGGTTCAATGTAACTAGACCTGTGACTTATCTTTATGCTAGATGTAACCCTAATCTCTTATTATAAATAAAGGAGGACTCTGTCATATTAGACGAGCCGTATCATTCTCTTATATTTTTTTATTTCAACTAGGAATCAGAGCCAAAAACCCTAAATAGTTTTTACTGTTCCCTCGCCACCAGTAGGGATCCCACCACCTCCTTTGAGACTTCGGCCTCCCTTGGTCAAGCACGGTTGACTGAACCAAGCCCCACAAATGACCACCTGCCCCTACCACATGATCCGTCGCTGCCCTTCCACCGCTAGCCGCTATCCGTAGCGCCTCCCATCTGCACTGCCACTGCGCCTTGTGCCTGCGTTGCTGGCCCTAGCACTGTCTTGTGTTGCCCCCTGCAGCACCTGCTGCCTACGCCACCCCCTGCCGCCACTGCTGCCGGTGTAGCCCCCTACAGCCCTTGCTGTCGATGTCACCCTCTACAGCCCTCGCTGCCTATGTTACCCTCTGCAACCCTCATTGCCCGCCTGCAACTCTGGTATCGTGCCGCCTGCCTTCAACATCCTGCGCCTCCTTGCAACGTTGTTGCCGCCTCCTATGCCTATGATATGTTGATTGCATATGTGCCTTGGTATGCAATGGTTGCCTGATCCATTTTCGTTGAATCACACCCATCTCTGTTGACCTATTCTCCGACCCTATGGCTGAGGGTGACAAAAACATAGTCATAGTCGAATATGGGATTGGTGAGGCACCTTGTGTTGGGGCTTTTGTCTGTCACCCCACTCTTCAACCAGGTCCCATTATAATCCCTGGTCGCATGTCTGCCGACGGACCATAAGGGATACTCACTTTTCGGGATGTTTAACTAGTGTCGTGCCTTGGTCTCCTGAAGGTCCTACTCTCAACACCTGGTTGGCCATAATGCATTGGCTGTCTTTTTTGCTCAATTCTATGGAGCCTACTATCAACTCTAGCTTTGTTTTGATGAACTCTGCCCAGGAATTTTGGGAGGCTGTCCCAAACTAGCAATTAGGCACAGATTTATGAACTGCGTCGTTAGGTTTGTGAGACGTCTCAATAAGATCTATCTTTGTTTGCCGACTATGACACCTTGAACTCTCTGTGGCAGCAGCTCAACTTTATAACCATGTTCCCATGGTTTGTGTACCAGACACTAAAGCTTTCCACAAGGAATGGAAAATGGAGTGTGTCTATGACTTTCTCACCGGCCTCAATCCAGCATACGATCTGATTCATGTTCAGATACTTGATCGTGAAACGCTTCCTACTTTACTACAGGCCTATAATCTACTATAGCATGATGACCTCCGCCATTCTGTTATGATGTCGACAGGGACTCCACACTCTACTTTGGTCTCTACTCCTGATAGTGTTGACTCCTTTAAATCTACCACACACCAGAGAACCAGTTAAACGAGATTATTGTGGTAAACCCAATCACACTAAGGAGACATGTTGGAATCCAAACGGTCGCCCCAAGGGAGAGGGTAGTGGTGGGAGACGAAGATATACCCAGCCCTAGGCCCATCTCTCCGAGACTGTTGATAGTTTTGTTCTTGGCCTTGCTCCTTCACCAACAGGCCCATCTTCATCTGTGCCTTTTTCCGTGAATCAGCTATAAGCCCTACAACGTCCCAACCCCCTGCACTTGCCTCTCATCTCGCTTAGTCAAGTATTTTCCATGTTTCTACTTCTTCTAGTCCCCCCTCTTGGCTCCTTGATATAACTAACTCATCAGACTTGTTTTGTTCCTACCTCCCTAGCTCTAGTAAGGACAAAGTCCGGGTTGCCGATGGCACCTTATCCCCTATTTCTGGTAAAGGTTCTATTCAATGCTCCCCTGCTATTTCTTTATCTTTTGTTCTTCATGTTCCCAATCTTTGTGCTAACTGCTTTCTATTTACCGTCTCACTGTTGAAATTAAATTGTTGTCTCATTTTATTCCACCCAATGTCTTTTTCAGGATCTGGTGACAAGCACAACGATTGGCCATGGTAGGGTACGAGATAGGTTGTACTATCTAAATCAGCCCCCACTACTGTGCACAGTGCACACCCCTCTATCTGCTCACACTCTTCCAGATGACAGTGTCCTTCAACAAGCGCACCAACGGCATCAACGTCTCAGTCACCCTTCCTTTTGTACTTTACGTTTACTATTTCCAAAGTTAATAAAGCGTTGTAAACATGACACTTTTCATTACGAAACTTGTGAACTTGCTAAACACACCAGAATTTCTTATTATATTTCTTTTAATAAAAGTGAGCATCTTTATTTTGTTATTCAATATGATGTGTGGGGTCCATCTAATGTTGTCAATCGTGAAGGTTTCCAGTGGTTTATTTCATCTATCAACAATTGCACCTGGGTCTTTCTTCTTCGTCGTAAATCTGACGTGTTTCAGTGCTTTCAGACCTTCCTCATTATAATCCAAACCTAGTTCGACGCCAAGGTTTGGGTCCGACATAGTGACAATGGGACTGAATACATTGATGCTAGCTTTCACCAATACCTTGATACTCAGGGGATTGTGTTTCAGACCTCTTGTGTTCGCACTCCAAAACAGAATGGTATTCCCAAGCGAAAGAACCGTCATCTTCTGGATGCACCCGCTCCCTCATGTTTACCATGAATGTTTTGAAGTCTTATTGGGGGGATGTAGTTCTTATTTTTGGATGAATAAAGAAATTTATTACCAAAGGAGAGAAAAATAAACAAAGGGGGGAGGAGGGTACAATTACATCAAAGCAACAAACAAACCAAACCAGCAAACCAATGGGATACATCCAAAATGGGGGCGGGGGAAGGCAGCAATACAAAAAGGGGGGCCATCAAGTTTGGGGGATGGTGTCAATTAGTAAGTTCTAGGAGGCAATGTTATGCCTATTCCTAAGGGATTTGGGTCGGGGCGGGGATGAAGGGATTGGATTTTGGAGGTAACATTAAAAAAGATGGCTTTCCAAATCTTGTCCGGAGATCGAAAGTTGGATGACCATCTACGGATGTTACGTTCCATCCAGAGGTGGTTTATGGTTGTGGAAAAAGCAAGCTTTCCCATGGTGACACAAATGGAGGAGCCCGCAAAGGTCATGTCAATCCAGAATCATTCCTTATCAAAAGGGGGATGCAGTTCTTATTGCTGCCTATCTCATTAACATGGTTCCCTCCAGTGTTCTGGACTTCAAGACTCCAGTTAGTTGTCTCCTAGACCCCTCCCATTTCCCACCTTGGATCTTTGGTTGTGTTTGTTATGCCCACAACTCACCTTCTGTTGCATTTTCCTTGGCTACTACTCTTCCCAGAAGGGCTATAAATGCTACCATCACCCCTCTTGCCAGCTCTTTGTTACCATGGATGTTACTTTCCATGAGTTTGAGCACTATTTTCAGTCACCTCTTGAAGGGGAGAATGTTATGTCCAAGCCTCCTTCAAGTCCATTTGTTGTTGACACTTCACAATATTCATCTTGAGGGGAGCATGTTCGTCTTGAGGGGGAGCCACCTCCCAAGGAAAGTAGTAAAGGGGATTTACTTACATATTTTCGAAGGAAGAAATAGCCCGCAAGCGACCTGCCCCAACTATCAATGATCTTGGATCCATCTCCTGTGTCTCAGTCAAGTAATATAGATCCTCCCATTGTTGTTACTGATATTTCCATTACTATTAGGAAAGGAGTTAGGACATGTACTAAGTATCCTATTTATAACTTTGTTCCCTATGAGTCCCAATCTTTGTCCTACATGGCCTTTGTTTCCACTAAGTTCTCTATTTCCATTCTGCAGGGTAGAAAAGATGCTGACTGATCCTAAGTTGAAAGATGCTATGGTGGAGGAGATGCTACCTCTTCGGAAGAATGGTGCTTGGGAGTTGGTTCATTTTCCAAAGGGAAAGAAGCTTATGGGGTGTAAATAGGTATTTACTATAAAGGCCAGGGCAAATGGCACCATTGAGAGGTACAAGGCCAGATTAGTTGCCAAGGGTTTCACTCAGACCTATGGCATAGATTACCAAGAGACCTTCTCCAATGGCTAAAATGAACTATGTTTGCGCTCTGCTACCAAGTGCTGCCAACCTTGGGTGGAATCTCCAACAGTTAGACGTGAAAAATGCCTTCCTAAATGGTGATTTGGAAAAAGTCTATATGGACATCCCATAAGGTTTTGAGTCACCATCCACCGTCAGGAAAGTATGCTGGTTGCAAAGATCACTTTATGGTCTAAAGCAGTCTCCCCAGGCCTGGTTTGGTTGATTCCTCAAGGCTATGGTACAGTTTGATTACAAGCAAATCTAGGCCAATCACACTTTATTTGTCAGGCGTGATAGTGGTAAAGCTACTACCCTTATAGTTTATGTGGATAATACCGTGATCACAGGAAACGATGATGTTGAAATCCAAGATCAAAGCTCAACTTGCAATAGAGTTCAAACTAATGATCTGGGGCCTTCCAAATATTTCCTTGGTATTGAAGTTGCTCAATTTGACTAGGGCATTTTCATCTCATAAAGGGAATATGTCCTAGATCTTCTTAGCGAGACAGGCATGCTTGGGAGTAAACCTGCAGACTCTCCTATTGAGGCTAATCATCATCTTTGCAGTGACAATGGAGATACAGTTGGTCAAGAAAGGTACCACCGACTTGTTGGTAAGCTGATATATCTTTCACATACCCATCCTGAGTAAGCTGATTTATCTTTCACATACCCATCCTGACATTGCATATGCCGTAGGGATTGTGAGTCAATTCCTCCATGCACCATTGTCTACTCATCTTGAAGCAGTGTATCAGATCCTGAGATACTTGAAATCTAGGTACTTTTGTTCTCAACCAACAAAATACCAAACTCGAGGCATTTACTGATGCTGATTGGGTAGGTTCCGTTGATGATCGTCACTCTATTTCTGGTTATTGCACGTTCCTAGGTAGTAACCTTGTTACCTGGAGGAGTAAGAAACAATTTGTGGTCTCGAGGTTCAGTGCGGAGGTGGAATATCGTGCTATGGCTCAAGGGGTTTGCGAGCTTATCTAGCTCAAGGTTCTTCTCAGTGATCTTGGGATTGCTATTGCTAGTCCTATGCGGCTACTCTGTGACAATAACGTTGCTATTAGCATCGCTCATAACCCGGTTCAACATGATCGAACAAAGCATATTGAGATTGACCAACATTTCATCAAGGAGAAGCTGGAACAAGGTTCTATTTGTTACCTCAGAGAATCAGTTAGCTGATGTTTTCACAAAAGGTTTATATTGTAAGGTTTTTCATCCTATATTTTGCAAGTTGGGCATGCGTGATATATGCACCAACTTGAGAGGGATTGTTAAAAGTGTCTAAGTTCAATGTATTTAGACCAGTGACTCACCCTTATGCTAGTTATAACCATAATCTCTTATTATAAATAAATGTGACTTCTGTCATATTAGACAAGCTGAATCATTCTCTTATATCTTTTATTTCAACTGATCACTAGTTGGTTTAGGCTATTTCTAGTCATAGGAGTTATATTTGGAGGTCTATATATACTTTCGTAACCAGCCATTAAGGTATACGGATTTTATTATGAATAAAACAAGGCTTTTTGCTGTTCTTCTGTGCGACTCAGAATTGATTGTTAGGTTCAACTACTCCATTAATGAGAATCCAACACTGCCGGTGGCATTCCAGCCAGGCTGGTCATTTTTTCTTCTTCTGACCCTCTTTTTCATTAGTTAATCTGTGGAAAAGGTCAGTAGCTTCTGGTTCCATTCTGTTTTGTTACTGCACATGCTATGATTCTGGCAGATCTCAATTTCTTGCTTTCACCATTAAGATTTCAGATCTGATTTCAGATTTTACAACAAACTCTATCTGCTCATGGTTTTACTTTCAGAATCCAACATCAGAATATTGGAATCCTAATAACATTATGAATTCTGATATCTTAGATTTGCTTATTTAATATTCAGTTCCTTTACAAACTTTTGCATACTTCTTACTTGGATTACTATTTCATACAATCCGATGTTCCAAAACCCGGCTTGGATTGCTTATGGGCACCCAATCAACAAAACACCAAGTTTAAAAGGCAATGCAGTTTGGTAATTAACAGAAATTTCAAGGGGTGTTAGGCATAGTTGTCAAGGCGTCGCCTAGGCGGCGCCTTGGCGTCCCGGCGGTAAATTATGGGCATGGCAGTACAACGACCATTGTTTTCACACTTGGCGGTCGCCTTGGACTGCTAGGCGACGCCTTGGCGTCGCCATGGACGCCATATCACGTTTTAGTAGTTAGGCGGTCGATTTTTTTTTTTTACTAACAATATTTTATTTATTATATTTTAATTGGGTTTTTTTTTTTTTTACTAACATTTTGTCTATTATGATATGGCCATACGCTGCCACCGTTGAGACCAAACCCTCGGTCGATTTCAAATTTCCAATTAACGCCACAGAGAAAGTCACAAACTCACAAACCCTCGATCGAAGCTCGAGAGTTCGAAGAGACGCAAAACCCTCGACCGCTGCAACATTCTTCTCTTCTCCTTCTCCGGCAGCCACCGGTACGACTTCTGCTCCTCTCCTTCTTCTTCTCCTTCTCCGGCAGCCACCGCTGGTTCTTCTCTTCTCCTTCTCGTTCTCCGGCAGCCACCGCTGCAACTGTTCTCTCCTTCTCCTTCTCCGGCAGCCACCACTGCAACTGTTCTCCTCCTTCTTCTTCTCCGGCAGCCACCGCTGCAACTCTTCTCCTCCTTCTCCTTCTCCTTCTCCTTCTTCGGCAGCCACCGCTGCTCTTTTCCTCCTCTCCTTCTCCGGCGGCCACCGCTGCAACTCTTCTCCTCCTTCTCCTTCTCCGGCAGCCACCGCTGCAACTGTTCTCCTCTTTCTTCTTCTCCGGCAGCCACCGCTGCAACTCTTCTCCTCCTTCTCCTTCTCCGGCAGCCACCGCTGCAAGTCTTCTCCTCCTTCTCCTTCTCCTTCTCCTTCTCCTTCTCCGGCAGCCACCGCTACAACTCTTCTACTCCTTCTCCTTCTCCGGCAGCCACCGTGCAAGTCTTCTCCTCCTTCTCCTTCTCCGGCAGCCACCACTGCAAGTCTGCAACTCTTTTCCTCCTTCTCCTTCTCCGGCAGCCACTGCTGCAACTCTTCTTCTTCTCCTTCTCCGGCAGCAACCAACAGCCGGACTGGTTTTCCGGCAACAACCAACAGTGACATCTTCTTTGCTCCTTCTCCGGCAGCAAGAACGACAACAACCACAATACGATATCGCCTGCGACATCTTCTCCTTCGGCAGCAAGAGCGACAACCAGGTAAGGGCCCCACCTACTAGTAACTTCAAATCTTCAATGTTTATAATATGTTTTCCTCTTTATCTGTATATCTAGTTATCTACTATCTAGAGTTTGATCTTGATCTGAAGATGGGAAATCATATATTTTAGATTGCTGGAAAAAAAAAAATATAAGAACTTGACAATGGTCTTGGTTGTGTATTTGTGTTAAGTGAAATGATTAAGTTGGATTTGTGAGTGTTTGATTGTTTCTTTTTTATGTTATCATGTTAATGTTATTGGTTAACACTTAACATACTTTGTTACTCTGTTTTGTAACTTGTAGGATAGGACTATAGGAGTTCATAATGGATGGTACTGTTGGTGGACCTGGTAGTAGTGGGGGTGATAATATAAGCACGGCTGCATATGATCCATCCAAAGACCCAACCAGGAAGGCCAAATCAAATGACCCTGGGTGGAAGTATGGGTATTGGCCTGACCTGTCAGACAAGAACCTTGTTAAATGCACTCTTTGTGGAAAAAACCTCAAGTGTGGAATTAAAAGGTTAAAGCAACATTTGGTGGGTGGATATGGAGATGTTGCTAAGTGTACCAAGACAACTGTAGCGATTGCTACAGAGATGAATGCAGCTCTTATGCGCAATAAGAAGAAAAGGATGCAAGACATTTTGGATGATGATGATGTTGATGTTGATGTTGGTGCTGGTGTTGGTGCTGGTGTTGGTGCTGATGTTGATATAGAAGTTGAAGGTCAAAGACAGTCGAGTAGGACTCCTTCTTCTACAACCTCTAGACTTATTCCTAGCTCTGGGACATTTGCTAAGAAAAAGAAAGTAGTCATTCAGCCACAAGTAAGGGGCCCCATGGATGCTCATGTTAGACGGACTCCTGAGCAAGTGGTTGCTGAGAGGCATCTTAAAGGTAGTACTCAGACTACTATAGAGAACCGGTTTAGATCAGCGGAAGAAAAAAAGAGAGTTGATAATCACATTGTTGACTGGGTTTATCAGTGTGGTATTCCATTCAATGCTATTAAGTCAAGGAGGTTTGAGGTGATGGTAGAATCTATTGCACAGTACGGGTCAGGATATAAGCCCCCAAGTTATCATGAAGTGAGAGTGCCATTGTTGAAGGCAGCAAAGGATAGAACTGCAGAGATGAAGAATAAATATGAAGAGTATTGGAAGCAGTATGGGTGCACTCTAATGACTGATGGGTGGACGGATAAAAGAGGAAGGCATTTAATTAATTTCCTCGTTAACTGTCCAGAGGGGACTTATTTCATGGAATCTGTTGATGCATCTAGTATATCTCAAACTGCAGAGAAGTTGTTTGAATTGATTGACAACAAAGTTCAAGAAATTGGTGAGGACAATGTTGTGCAAGTTGTGTCAGATAATGCATCGGCTTATAAATTAGCCGGTACAATGCTTATGCAGAAGAGAACAAAGTTGTATTGGACTCCTTGTGCAGCGCATTGCATTGACCTGATGTTGGAGGAAATAGGATTCTTGAATGCTAATAGGACTGTGATAAGTAAGGCAAAAAAAGTAACCAACTTCATCTACAGGCACACACGCATTCTTGATGCAATGAGGGCTAGAACAAATGGGAAGGATCTTGTGAGGACAGCAGCTACTAGATTTGCAACTGCATTTCTGACACTTCAAAGCTTGTTAAAACATAGAGATGACTTGAGACATTTGTTTATTTCTGAAGAATGGACTAGTTCTAATTTGGCAAAGACCGAAGCTGGGAAGAAAGTGGTTGAGACGGTGTTTGCGGTAGCATTTTGGAATGGTGTGGAAAATTGTCTTAGAGCTTCAAAGCCACTTCTTACTGTCTTGAGGATTGTGGATGGTGATGAGAGGCCTTCTATGCCTGAGGTTCAATTTGCCATGGATGAGGCAAAAAAGAAAATAAAAGAAAATTTTGGAGATAAAGAAAGGCAATACAAGAAAGTGTTGGATATTGTTAATAGGCGTTGGGAGATTCAGATGGGGCGTCCTTTGTATGGAGCAGCACTATTTCTTAATCCTGGCAAATTTTTTTCTTATAAGGAAGGTGATGATGGTGGCTACCAAATTATATCTTCTCTACAGCTTGCATTTAATGAAGTCATTGAAAGAATGATACATGAACCAGCTTTACAAGACAAGATAAATACTCAAGCCACTTTGTATAGATATTCTCGAGGTGGTTTTGCCTCGGATATGGCAATTAGATCACGGGCAACCATGAGTCCTAGTAAGTAGAGTTCATTGTTTAATGTTTAGTTATTTTGCTTGTGTGATATATTAAATATCAATCTAACTATTTTTATATATATTTATTTTTTATAGTTACTTGGTGGGGTTCATTTGGAGGTCATGCTTTTGAGCTTTCAAAGATTGCAAGACGTATTCTAGGGCTTTGTTGCTCCTCTTCTGGTTGCGAGCGCAACTGGAGCACATTTGAGTTTGTAAGTAGCTGGGTCTCAAGTCTCTATTTCATATTTTAGACTTTTTATTTTTGGAACAATAACTTTGTTGTTCTCTATTGTTTATGAATTCAGATTCATACCAAGAAGAGGAATAGGCTGGAACATCAACGTTTGAATGATATAGTCTATGTTCAATACAATCGCCGCCTAGAAGAAAGGTTTCAAGAAAGACGTCTCCTCAACAGAAATTATGATCCACTTGTGCTTGATGAACTGGATTGGAGTAGTGAGTGGATGATTGACGAGCAAGTGGATGATGTAGTCCATCCCGATGCTGATCTCACATGGGACGTTGCTGGTAGAGCAATGGGGGCAACAATGGAGGGGCCCAATCGACCCAGGAGAGCTCAATCATCAACCTCTAGAGGAAATTTGTGCTACACACGCCGTGGTAGAGGGAGGGCTGTTGGGGAGTCATCAGAATCAGATGGGGAAGAAGATTTGGAAGAAGAGGATGATGACTTGGATGTCATAGATAACTTTGGTGAAAATGCAAATGCTTCTAGTGGACAACAAAGGAATCTGCCATCTGTTGATTTGTTGGATGATTATGATGATTAAGTTATTTGTGTTTGACTGTTTGAGTGTTTGGATTTTATATATTGTTTAAACTTTAAACTTTGAACTTGGATGATTAGTTAAGTTTTTTTTTTATGTTGAGTTCATTTGCTATCAAGCTTTATTGCTTCAGTAAGTCACTAATAGCTTAACAGGTTAGCCACTTATCTCATCATTTGATCTAATGATTCTATTTTTTGGTTTCCAAATATATATTTCTCATTCTGTCATTCATATATGATATATTGACATATATACCTTTTACTTTGTTCAGGTTGCTCACTCACTTCCAATCATTACTTTCAAGCTTCAATCACAGGTTAGCCTTTTACTTTTTACTTTTGTGTGATGTACATGTTGATTTTTTACTTTCAAGCTTCATTTTCCCCTATATTTAGTAATCAAAAGAATGCTCCTTGATTGTTTGTCGCTATGCCACACGTGACAACTATGTTGATGAGTGATGAATTGATGTATAACTGTATAAGTCAATAATTTATGTTGATTTTTGATGACATGATATGGCTATGTTGATTTTTTTGATGATTTGATGTTACTTAATGTTTGTTTTATATGTTATAGGGTATATATTCTAGGCTTGTAGCATGCTAAATAACTTTAAAAAATAGGAAAAATAAAAAAGTAGCATATTAAATAATTTTAGAAAATAGAAAAAATAAAAAATGACACACGGGCGATTTGACCGCCATGGCAACGCCAAAATGGGCGATTAATCGCCAAATCGATTAGCCACCGCTCCACCGCCTTGGATCGATTTGACGCCCTGACAACTATGGTGTTAGGTAGACTTAGTGGGCCAAAGACAAAAGGAACTAGTATTTACTGTCCAGGGGCAAATTTGGAAGGGTATGTATATGTGGACAAAATAGGATAAAGGAAGATTGATGTAGATCGAAGCTTGAAGAAGAAGAGTAAAACAAGCCAGAAAACACTGTTCACGTGAACAATAAATTGGGTCAATATCTTCTATTTTACTTTCCTATTTAGTTTACTTTAGTTAGTTTCCTATTTTGTTAGTCAAAGAAGTTTCTATTTTGTAATATAGATTAGTTTCCTTTTTGCAATTAGTTGTTAGTTTCTAATTTTGTTAAACTTGGTTAGCAAGTCAGACACAAATTAGAAAGCTTTATTTCAATCTATTAGTTCCCCTTTTTGTTATTTCT
Organism: Macadamia integrifolia; assembly: GCF_013358625.1. NCBI lineage: Eukaryota > Viridiplantae > Streptophyta > Magnoliopsida > Proteales > Proteaceae > Macadamia > Macadamia integrifolia. The sequence continues at coordinate 29,904,535 of NC_056568.1, forward strand.
TTGTGTCCAAGTTTTGTAAGGCTATTTAAAGCCCATTGATTATAATGAAAAAAATATTTGAGTTAAACAAAAAAAGACGGCTTATGCTATTGTGCTGTGGGATGCAGTTGGGTGAGATGCCCATTCCCCAATTCTTCTTCCCCCTTCTCAACCCCACCATTGAATTCTCTTTCTTTTCTTATATTCCTTTCATTTGTTTGCAGCGAGAGAGTGTTTGAGTAATCAAAGCAAGTTTGTTGAAGCCTATAAGCACAATCGAGAGACTACTTTGAAGGCCTATAGCTGCTGTTCTACAGAACTTCCATAAAGTTTCCTTTTTCATTCTTCGAGCATAACTTCCCAACCAGCCATCAGTTGAGACTCATCTTTTGAAGGATAGTTGGGCGTCACACGAGAGATCTTTGCTCCAAATTTGAGGGTCATCGGAGACTGAAATCTCAAGATATCAAAAGATGTCAAAAGTTTCCTAATTCATGTCAACAACATAACTCTCAATTTAGCCATCAGAATTGTCTCATCTTTTGAGGGTTTGTTGACCCATATAGGACCTCCATCAACTCCAAGTTTCAGCTCCATCTGAGCCATGGTTTGTGAGTAATTGATATCTTCTCTATTCATCCAGAACTTCAGATCCTGATTGGGATTAGGATTACTTGTGATTTTAGTCTTATATTAATTGGTATCAGACCCTTCCATGGCTAGCATAGACGATCTTTATAAGGAGGTGATGAAATTATCAAACCGTATGACTTCTCTTGAGAAAAAGTTTGACGCCGAGTTTGGTCTCTTCTACCTTCCACCTCCAAAGAATGCTACCAAGACAAAAAAAAAAAAAAATTTGGAGGTACAACAGGAAATAAATAGTCCTCCCAAAGAGGTATATGTTGAGGGATTCAAAGCAGAGACAACCAAGTTGACTGTAGACGACCACCAAGAACCGATGAGATCGACGTTGCACCAGAGTTTGAAGAGATCAAGAACATGCCAGATGAAATTTCCATGGATATAATGTTCAATGACAAATCCGATTTTAAACTCGATCAGGTTGAGTTTATCGCCGCCTGAATTTTTCGAAGAGGGAGAGCCACAACTCCAAGACTTTGTTCCAAACACCCTTGAGCTACTGGAGTATTGTTTTGGGATGAAACTAGATATGCACCATACCAAGATTGTCCTTAAACTATAAAAAACTCGAGGTTGAGTTTTTTTTTTTAAGACGGGGTGAGTTGATGTAGATTAAAGCTTGAAGAAGAAGAGTAAAACAAGAGACAAAGATCACTGTTCACGTGAATAGTAAATTGGGTCAATATCTTCTCTTTTAGTTTACTTTAGTCAGTTTCCTATTTTGTTAGTCAAAGAAGTTTCTACTTTGTAACATAGGTTAGTTTCCTTTTTGTTTGTTAGTTTCTAATTTTGTTAAGCTTGGTTAGCAAGTTAGACACAAATTAGAAAGTCTTATCAGTTCATTAGTTTCCTTTTTTCGTTATTTCTTTGTGTCCAAGTTTTTTAAGGCTATTAAAGCCCATTGATCATAATGAAAAAAAGATGGTTTATGTTGTTGTGTTGTGAGATGCAATTGGGTGAGATGCCTAAACCTGAGGGGTGAGATGCCCATCCCTAATTCTTCTTCCACCTTCTCAACGCCACCATCGAATTCTCTTTCTTTTCTTATTTTCCTTTTCTTTGTTTTCAATGAGAGTTTTGAGTGATCAAAGCAAGTTTGTTGAAGCCTAGAAGCACAATTGAAAGACCAATTTGAAGGCCTATAGCTGTTGTAGAACTTCCATAAAGTTTCCTGTTTCATTCTTCGAGTATAACTTCCCAACCAGCCATCAGTTAAAGTTCATCTTTTGAAGGATGGTTGGGCATCACACAAGGGATCGCTCCAAATTTGACGGTCATCGGAGGCTAAAATCTCAAGATATCGGAAGACGTCAAGAGTTTCCTAATTCATGTCAACAATATAACTCTCAATTCAGCCATCGAAATTGTCTCATCTTTTAAGGGTTTGTTGACCCTTATAGGACTTCCATCTACTTCAAGTTTCAGCTACACATCTGAGCCACGGTTTGTGAGTAATCAATATGTTCTCTATTCAGCCAGAATTTCAGATCCTAGCTAGGATTAGGATTACTTGTGATTCTAGTCTTACATTAAAGTTGTCAAGGATATTAATGAAAACTACAAATAACAATAACTCATCCTAGTTGGAAAACTTATCTACCCAACTATTACTCGAGCAGATATATCCTATGTTGTTGTGGACATCAATCTGTTCATGCAATCCCCAAAGAAAGTTCATTAGGATGCAACTTGTTGTATATTGAGATATCTACAGGGGGAGCCTCAGGAAAGGGGCTCATTTATTGTCCTCATCAGAATGATGATCTAATAAAGTTTTCTGATGCTGATTGGGCTCGTGTTGATGGTGATAGAATATCTACCACATGTTATTGCACATTTGCACTTTTGTGTGGTAACGTAGTCACTTGGAGAAGCAAGAAGCATACAATAGTGGCTAAGTCTACCGATGAGGCTGAATATCAAGCTACGGCTTGACGATGTTTTCTGATACATGACAATCAAGCTGCCATCTATATTGCAAGCAATCTAGTGTTCATGAGAGAACCAAGCATATTGAAGTTGCTTGCCAATTTGTGAGAGGTGCCGTTATGAAGAAATTAATTGCAACTCCATTTTTATCTTGTGCTAATCAGCTCAGTGATATGTTTACCAAGCCTCTATTTGGTCCTACTTTCAAAAAGGATGTTTCAAGCTGGGCATGAGTGACTCATGCTCTAGCTTGAGGGGGTGTTAATAGGTGCAATATGTGTACCATGGGCCCTTATCCACTCTAGGCTCTCTGCCCAACACTGCACCCCTATGCTTGATCTTATCCACAAAAAGCTTCAACTCTGGAATGGTAAGATTCTCCCATACGTGGCATGTCTCATCCTCATCAGATCTATCCTCCAATATTGCTATATCTACTGGTCTGGAATCTTCTTCTCCCCCAATCCACCATCAAATATATTGAATCCCTGATGTGTTTGTTCCTCTGGAAAGGGGGAGAATCTTCTAGATTCCTCCACCCTCTCAGCTTAGCCAAGGTCTGCCTCCCTAAGTAGGAAGAAGATCTGAGATTCAAAGCATCCGGGATCTAAACTCTGCGGGAACCTTAAGCTTATCTGGAAACTTGTTTCCAAGCACAAAAGCATTTGGGTCTCCTAGGTCTACTCCTCGCTCCTTTGCAAAGAATCCCTTTGGACCTTCCCCCCCCCCCCCAAATCCTCACTCCTCTTGGGTTTAGTGCAACATCCTTAGCCTTCACCCATTGGCCATTAGTGCCATTAGAAGCTCGATCTTTGATGGGCTCACCACTTCCTTATGGTTGGACAATTGGCACCCTTCTGGTTCCTCCTATCTAAGATTGGCCAAAGAGCAGTATACTCCTCATGCCTAAGCAGAGATTCCAAGGTTGCTTCCATCATCTCCAATGGGTATTGGTCACCTCCGGTCCCCCCCTCAGCCATTTGGTTGTCCCTCCCCCTATCCCCCCGGGTCACTGTGGCAGAGGCAACAAAGTCTTCTGGTCGCCATCCCTTTTGGGTTCCATTAGCTCCTCCTCAGCTTGGAATTTTATTAATTCTCACAATCCCCTTGCTCCCTGGTAGAAGATTGTCTAGTTTACTGGCCATATTCCCCAACACAGTTTCACCGTCTAGAGAGCTCTCTCCAATTGTCTTCCCACTCAATCCTTTCTGCTCCACTGCCACATTCAGGTTCCTCGTTCCTGCTGTATTTGCTAGAATGGTTTCGAAGACGTAGATCATTGTTCTTCACACGTTTGGAAAAGAGTCCTCAACTCTTTCTGGCCTGGCAGGAGACGTATTCTCCCTCTCCAAAGGGAATGGATTTGGATCGACATGACTTATGGGATCCCTCTATCTGTGACACAAGCTTTTCACGCCACCATTAACCATATTTGGATGGAACGAAACATCCACAAATGGACTTCCAACTCCCACTCCTTTGACATGATTTGGAGAGCCATCTACTTTGAAGTAAGTTCCAAGTTGAAGTTGCTTCCCCCCACCCCACTAGGGACTCCCCAAGGAACAGGCTTATTATTATGGTCTCCTAGGACCTCCCCCCCC
>NC_056568.1:29908803-29932098 GCF_013358625.1 Macadamia integrifolia
TTGCCCCTAGGGGTTGTATATTCCTTTTCTCTATCTTCTTTGGTGTATATATATATATATATAAGTGTTCCACGATTGGGAAAGTTTCCTATCGTGGCTGGTAAGTCTAAGCTCCCTTTGGTTTGTTGTTACCTGATTAGATTGGGTTGTTATCTCTTGTTTTAGGTGAATGCTTAGGCTGCGTTTGGTAACATTTCTGTTCCAGAAACGACGTTTTGTGTCAAAAACGAAAATTTCAGTTTCTGTGTCAAAATACCATTTTTTTTTTTTTGGAACGAAACTGGAACGATAGAACTACCTTTTGTCGTTCCATCAATTCTCGTTTCTAGCCCGCTTTTTTTCACTTTTTGTTCCAAGAAAAACGAAACGCACCATAAATGCACCAAAAACTTTTTCCATCTCCAAAAACGTTATTTTGGAACATTACCCAATGCAGCCTTAGAGTTGTATTCTGTTCTGGTTTTCTTTCCTTGTCCAAGAAGGAAATGTGTCTTGTAATTTCATAATATATACAGAAAAAGATGGGGACTGCTGAGAGCATCGATTGCTCTTCTCTCAGCAGTCTCTTCTTCCACGTCTCTTTTCATTCTCACCTCTGTTTTATTGGTTGCATAAGAAAATCATGAAAATGTCCAACATTTAGATGAGTATCCTTGTAAAGATAAGGCAAATGCAAATAAACATCTAGTGGCAACCCATGTTATAAGATTTATTCCCCTTTTTGATAACTAACAAACATTTATGACAGAAAGGAGGAGTAGAATGCAGGGATACAGTACAAATACAACTACAGGCAGTTAAAGCTGGAAACCCACAAGGGGGATAACACATTGGATAGGGATCTAAATAAAAGAAAGTCTAGAAACCCATAACTTAGCCAACTCACTAGCCAAAGAGCAATCCCATCCTCCAAACAAAATGAAAACTCCTTCGGAAATACAATGATCTAGCTTTCTTAATTAGATGTGGATATCCCCAAGGTCCTCCCACCATTTGCTTGAAGCCAATTGATCAACTTTAAGTCCCCAACTATAATTACAAGTGACACTCAAGTTTAAGTTTTCTTCCTTTTCCCTCAGCATTTCATGCTTAGAAAACCACAGGCTCAACAGCCAATACCTGTACTCTTGCATTTCCAATATGTCTATAAATATGATCGCAAAATGCCAAACATTTAGATAAACATGGTCATAACCATAAGGCATACACATAAAACATTTACTCATCTAGGGAAATAATTGGTTACTCAGACTTTATGAATTTTCAGAATTAATACAATTCCAGCTAATTGGCCCGTTAAAATCTTAAATCTTATTTATCAAAACAAAAACCCTTGAATCTTGAGGTTGTTCATGGATATGCTCCCATTTTGTGAGAGCATATAGGAGGCCTCTCTCTCAATTACATTCAATCAATCAATGCCTTCTGTTTCACTGATCCTCCATGGCAGAAAAATCATTTGACAATTTTCCAAGCTTTCAATCTAACTAGTTCATCATAATAGGTGGTCCAGTCTTTTAGATGACAATCTTCTAAGGTGGTCTGTTATCTCCAGTTTTATGCATATCATTAAAGTTATTTATATGAATAATTTTTAAATCAATAATGAAGAAATTTTATAGGAGCAAAAGTCGGAAAAGAGAGAGAGAATTGGTTAGACACAAACATATATAAGAAAAATGAGAAAACCAATAGCAACTTGAGCATAACAGAGAGAAATGACTTATGATGTCCTAAGCCACATGTCTACAGTAAGAGTAACATAAAGATGCAAAAGAAGATGCTTACACTTCCCGGATGGAATTAAAATAGATTGAGCTCTCATTTAAGACAAGGGACAGGAAAGACATTAGAGCATAAACCTGCCAACAAAAACAATTTTTATAAAAATTTAAAAAGGAAAATTATCTTACAGGTGCTGCTACGGAGAAGAGCTTCAAACTTATGTAGATTTCAAAAGATCAAAACGAAAGAAAGAAAAGAAAAAGGCTCTCATGTAGGTTTCAACTGACTCCAAACAGAAGAAATCAAACAGGAAAATTATATATTTATACAAAGTGGAGGGAGGGGGGGGGAAATAAGGCATCATAAGCCATGCTTTATGGATGTATACACTTGCCAAGATATGCTGTTGATGTTGTACAAAGTAAGAAGTACAGCCTCCAGCAGACGAAACATGTAGGTGGGATACGAAGAATCACAAAATTTCATTGCGCAAATCAGCATGCAAAGTTATAAAAGAATGGCTATTGCGTGATGCCGACTGGGATCAGATAGATGGGACTGATCCAACATATAACATGCAATATATCAGCTGATCCATAGTGTGTTAAATGTACACCGTGCATCAGTCAACTGAATCTGGATCAGATCAGGATCAGTTGGGACTGATGTCACTGATCCATGCTCCAATTCCTGCACAGCTATCTCCACCTGGGGGGAGGGGGCAGCATTGAACTGGAACTACCAGGTGCTGAAAAGGGTCGGATACTTTTTCTGTGAAAGTTCTAGAAGGATCAGGTACATTGAATTTCCCTTCGAATATGATTTGGGTAAAGGAAGTCCTCTTGCAAAATCCGTTCTTTTTATTGACTGCTGCCAAGGCCTTCCAAATGCCTGCTTTCATTGTCTGGGATCTACTGAATCTGTTTCACACTTGCAATTCATTGTCATACTCTTTTGAGGGAGGGGGGGTGCTCTTTTGGAGAAAGCTGCAATGAGCTGGATCATATCTTCTTCTTTCTCCAGAAACTATAGATTTGGAAAGATCACAGATTAACTAGGAAGAGAGAAATTTGGTCCTTATTCCAAGCCATAGTAAGTTGGAATTCGACATAGCACTCTGGTAAAAGCAAAAAGTCTTTCACAGGTAAGAACATATGAAATCAAGAAACTCTATCAAACTGCCCAGCATATATGTGACCTCTCTCCTGATTCGAGCTTTGATGCACAAATATTACCTGCATCTCCTGCCTTAGATTCTTGCCCATGGCCACTGTCCTGTTCCTTTCTACTTCGAGAGCCAAAAGCCTCCAACCATTGTCTATAAGTAACATAAATCTTTGTATGCAACCCGGTTGCAACACATAATACCCTCAAATTCATCTTAGGTACAGTTCGTTGATGCTTTGGACCCTAGTTATCATTGTTAAAAACTTCTAAAGCTTTAAACTCGAGTTGATTTCAACATTATGTTGAGTCGAGACTTCTAAAAATTTAATATCAAGTTGATTTCAACATTATATTGGGTAGAAAGTAGAAACCCATTCAAATTTTTCATGCAATAAAATGCACAGGGTTTGCTAGAAAAAGCCACCACCAGTCTACCGGCTTCTTGAGAGCCAGCATTCCCACCCCTAGAGCTGAATTTGCAAATGTTCTTGTTCGAAATTCACCCACTACATATTTACCCAACTCTGGCACAACTCTGGCCAAACTTGGGATCATCTTCAAAGTTTGAACCAAATAGCACCACGACAGTCTGGGCTCTTGGTTTGAATCAATTTACCAACCCAGGATCACCTGAATTTTACCCCCAACCCAACTAGTTACCCGCTCGAACATAGACAACCTGTTGCTCCTAACTTATTCAAATACCCAGTAGAATTCATCCCCTAAGTAATTGGCTTAGATACTGTAAAACTATTACTCCATGCTTATTTAAAATAATAAAATGTCTATTAGAAAACTAATCAGTATAGACTTCTAATATATTTCGACCACTATCGAGACAACCCAACAACTAACAGCCGATTGGGTAACCATATAAACCCAACAAGGCAACAATTAAATCAATTAAATAAAGCTGTAAAGAGTATTTACATATTTCAATGGAAAATCACCCCTCCCATCCCACATTCCAATCTTGCAATAACCCTAAACTTGAAATATGGATCCAAAGGCCAGAGATAAATAATAGAGCCATTTGCTGAGATGTTCCTGCCTCATTCATCCTTAAAACTATATAGAACTTTTTTTCTTTCTATTTTTATTTTTTATTTATTTACTTATTTTTGGGGGAAGGGGTGGAAGCAAGACTATACACTTAGGGCTTAAAAAATGGAAATGAGATCTATATACCAAGCAATAGTAAGATAGTAATTAAAGTTGGCACTTGGCACTGTCAATCTTTTCTTCGAAGGAAGGAGCTTCCATAAGTACATTATCACCAAAATTTGTCATGACAATCAGAATTTGAAGTTGACATTCAAACTGTAAAAGTCAAACAAATTAATAGATGAAATTTGCTCATCAATGCCCAAAAGCTTTCAAGTCTCGAGTTTTTTCTTAGCAATAGCCACAAATAATTCATTCACCAATCCTCTCTTTTGCATCCCATGATGTCAACAATCGAAGCATTTCCAATCCATGAGGCTGATACCTATTGTAAATTGAGAACCAAAATCAAAGAATAAGAAATAAGAGAGAGACAAAGAGGTTGGTGTAACTTGGGAGTCACAACCGTTTGGTTGGGACTACCCCTTTCATCCAATATATAAACTAGCTATTACAATGTCATAACACAAACAGGAAACAGGAAACAGGAGACAGGAAAATAGAAGGCATAAATAAAAAAAAAAAAAAAAAAAAAAGGAGGAAACAAACTCCAACTTGGCTAACAACTATCCTAAACCCAATAGGACACTAACAAATATTTATCAAACATAATCCCACGGTATGGAGGTCTATGGTCACCCATAGCCTTCCAACCGATATATGCTCTCATATACTCTAACACTCCCCCTCAAGCTTGGACCAACAAAAACTCTAATCAACCATCATAACGCCATCAGAAACTCCAAAAGCAACAAAAGTCCTTCCAAAGAAGGCACTTCAACACCAACGAAAGCTCTTCCAAAGAAGGCACTCTAACAAAAATGAAAGCCCTTCCCAAAGAAGGCACTCTCATATAATCTCAAAATAGAAGTGTAGCATCCAATAGCTACATCAAAAGACCTTCCTAAAGAAGGTGTTCCAACAGAAACTTGGTGTAACTTGATTTCCTTTGATACCATGTAAAGTTTTGATTACCAGAATCAAAGAAGATGAAATAAGAGAGAGACAAAGAGATTGGTGTAACTTGGGAGTCACAACTGTTTGGTTGGGACTATCCCTTTCTTCAATATATAAACTAGCTATTACAAAGTCATAACACAAATAGGAAAGTAGAAGTCACAATAAAAAAAAAAAAAAAGGAAACTAACTCTAACTTAGCTAATAACCCCAAGGGTAGCCGAGTTGGCAAGGGACCTTCGCCTCAAGAAGGGTGTGGTTCTGAATTTGACTCCTCTTACCTCCTTGGGGCCATTCGCATCGGAGTGTTTAGTGCCCTTCACTGTTTTCAATGAAAGTTGAATGGTTCTCATTCAACCCCGGTATGACCCAGTCCATGCGGTTGTGGGGTCAGTATGGGCCCCCAGGACTAGTCAGGCTGAAGGCCTGGATACCCGTTGTTAGCACAAAAAAAAAAAAAAAAACTCTATCTTAGCTAACAAGCTAACAATTATCCTAAACTAGTAGGACTAAAAAAAATATATCAAACATAATCCCACGATACGGAGGTCTATGGTCACCCATAGCCCTCCAACCAATACATGCTCTCATACACTCTATCACCCATCAATTGGCTTTCTTCGAAATTAAAATTCAAACTTATTTTTTTAAAACACTTCAGCAACCCTCTTAGATATCTAACATTTTCCTCTTTTGCCCACAAAAGAAATTTGTATTATTTGAAATTGTAAGTGGACTATCTCCCATTGACCTCTTCCAATAAAGAAATTGTGCAAGTTGTATAATAAAAACAAGGGTCCTTTTTTCTTCTTTTGAACAACTTCATGATACCACATCACAATGCCCTAAGAGTATTTCAAAGGCATATCTCTACAAGTTTCATCTGGTTAGGGCTAAGTCATGCTAGCATGATAATGGATGCCATCATGGCAAAGAATCCAATAAGAATGATGCGACTATTGAACAAGTAGGCACGGCAATGTATCATGTTGTCTTGTTGTCAATTTTGAGTCATGTTGAGACTTGGCACATGGGCAGAATAGAAAATTGAAATACTTTAATACAACCCAAAATTAAGGTCATATGGCCAATCTAAATATGACAGGAGAATACCTCCTAAGGACCTAATCTAGAGAATGGATTCATGAGTGGTCCTGTTCAGGACAACATAAGATGACTAGAAAGAAATACTAGAAAAAAGGTAAAAGAAAAATAAACTACCTGTTGTAATATGGTTGTAATATGGAGCAGAAGGGTAAATCTGTCCATAGGGGCATAATAGTACTAGTACTTGTCCATCACTCATTATAAATAAAGAGGGCCTGTCACATTGACAGGTCAAGCATCCCTCTCAAACAAACACTACCATACCAGCAACAAGAAAAGACATGATGGGATATCTAATCACCCAAGGTGGGGGTTCAGAAATCCCAGAGAAAATAAAGAATCAAAGGGAATAGGAACAGTCAGATTCAGGAATCAGGATATTTTCAATAATTAAAACAAAGACTGACTAGATGGGGCAACAATCCTGGGCGAGGGACAAAATCTTTAAAATTTTAGGCTTATCTGATGGTCATATTCAAGTAATTGAAGAAGTCTACCTGATTTAGGAAATCAAAACCTTAACAGACTCATAGAATTCATAGCTGGCTTCTAAATGGTCAGAACAGAATTAGTGAACAAGAAAACTTGATGAATAACAGGATAAGGCCTCAAACAATAATTTCAGATCAGTACCCAAATATCAAGGGAAATTGAGTTTTTGAAAAGTTGAATGCAGGTGGGGCTCTTGTAATCGATAGGGCATTGTAGGACTTCCAAAACAGAATAGATAACTGAACAATGAACTGAGATAAATCACAGCAGAAACCTGGTTAACAGAATCCAAATCAGAAAACAAAACGGAGTTAATGAGAGAGGAATTAGCATGTGCAGGAGAAGCACGTTCACATCTGAATTTGATAATGAAAAGAAATCACAGGTAAGTAAATCCAAAGAATTAACCTGATTTTTTATGGAGAAGATTGGGAGCGAGGTAGGAGGAAAAGAGATTATACCAGACATGTTCTGATGCAGATAAGTCACTTAATGGGCTTATTTTACTGGAAATAAGCCTTGGATTGGGTTATGTATGTGTTGGGCCTCTGATTCCATTGGTTTTCATTGTAATGGGCCACTTTAATGGGCCTAAAATATGGATAGAAAATAGGAAAACGGGATTTAATTTGTTAGTTTAGTTAGAGTCCTGTTTTAAGTCTATCTTCTTTGTTCCTTCAGTTTTTTAGTCAATTTAGGTTTCCCAATTAGTTAAGGATTGGGTTATGCCTTTCTTTTTTAGTGTTTGAGTCAGTTTTGAGCCTTTTACAGAAGTTTGTAAGAGGCTACGACATGAAATGCGAATTTATTAATGAAAAAAAGATGGCTTATGCTCTTGTGCTGTGGGATGCAGTTGGGTGAGATGCCTAAACCTAAGGGTGAGATGCCCATTCACTAGTTCTTCTTCCCCCTTCTCAACCCTCCATCAAATTCTCTTTCTTTTCTTATTTTCCTTTTATTTGTTTGCTGTGAAAACATGTTTGAGAGCTAGAACCAAGCCTATTAGAGGACATCTTCTCTATTCAGCCAGAATTTCTGATCCTGCCTGGGGTGAGGATCACTTATGATTCTAGTTCTACATTATGTTCTACCTCTGAATGTGAACATAAGAATAGCTTTTGATGGGATAATCATGTTAACCTACCCCACGATGGGAGTAGATTTTGATGAAATTACATCCAAAGCTATTCCAACTAAAAGATAACATAATTATCCTAGACATGTTCTGCCTCTAGATGTAAGCGTAACTGCAATACCTATCCACTTACCCCACTCAAAGAGGCGTAACCTATTGGGTCATGCATAGCTGGAGAACTTGGGGTATATGCACTACAACATAAGATTGAAGATATAGCACATACAAATGGGCATTGAAAATGATAAAGACCTAATCAAGCTCAACATCTTTCAGTTGGAGTCAAATGAAGAAGATCCCCTCTACGATTGGATGAAGGATTAAGGTACCCTAGGATGAGCCTAGGGGAGGCCCAACACTGAGGTTGCCAGTCAAATGGGTGCTAATGTCAACAAATTTATGGATTCTTGAGAGGATCGAGTTCGCTCACAAACAAGGTTCTAGGTTTTGGATTTCAACCAGGTTCTTACCCTTACCAAAATCGAACTTTATCAGGTTTTGAGGCCCATAAAATGGTTTTCTAACCCCTTTTTTGTGGTGGCTATTTTTCCCATTTTACACCTATTACATGAATTAGTTTTACACAAAAAAAAAAACCCAAAATGGCACTTGTTGTTTGGGACCCAAGTTTGCTAGTGTACACTAAATATTGTTGTACACTATTGATGTAGGAGCACTCAATGCAAGGTTCACGATAACGGGTTTTGACCCCCAGGCAGATCAAAATTTCGATCGAAACCTGGGAAATTTTGAGTATACAGGGGAATTTTTCTCAATATCGTGGAAACTTAGGTTTCGACCCCCAAACAGTGTTTTTTTTTTTTTTTGTCTGATTTTTTGTGTACATCCTATTTCAAATATTTCTAACAGTCACATCATTAGTTTCATTAAAAAATATATATATATATATAAAGTCTTACTTGTGTGGTGAACTAGAGGTTCAATAATCATTATGCTGATTTGTTGACTTAAATTCTTATTTTAAACATTTCTAACACATTCACATCATTAGTTTCATTAAAAAAAAAAAAACATAAAGTCTTACTTGTGTGGTGAACCAAAGGTTCGATAATCATTACGCTGACTTGATGACTTAAATTCTGAAACTATACTACATAATGACTATATATAGTCTACAATCTACAACAAAACATAAGACATAATCCAAATGATCCAAAATAAATGAAAATATTATATCATCATCAGTTATCTATCAACACTCAGCAGTAGTGACTTAATTACTCAACACTCGAAAGTAGTGACTTAATTACTCAACACTCGAAAGTAGTGACTCAATTCCAAGTAAAGTGTCTAGGCAGTTCCATCCCACAAGTTGCATACCACTGCAGATGTCGTAGCCGCTCCTCTAAATGAGAGACATATGCATCCCATGATATGTTTTGGGTCCAATTGTCTTGGTAGTATCTCACCGCTTTTCTATAAGATTCATCATCAACATTAGTTAGGTATCCCAACCTAGGCTGATGGTGTTCAACATATACTAAGTTGAGCACCAAACACTAACTATAAAACCCATTTTTTTTTCAAAAAAATGTTATGGGTAAATGCATTTTTAAAAACAAAACAAAACAAAAAAAAAAAAAAATCTACATGCAAAACAAAAATTCGACCACCGTGAATGCGTAGATCAGGTCCTCCTAAGCAACATATAAAAAAATTACATGATTCTACCCTATTTACTAACATATAAAAAAAATGCCTTTTAGGAAAATTGGGACTTACCTTTTTTTGTCCAAGATGCATTTCTTGTGTAGAGGAAGCACTAATCACCCTTAGATTCAAGTTTGGTAATCAAATAATGAAAATCTCCACTATTTCCCCAAGTTTCCCACACTTGGAAGAAAAAATGAACAAGAAAATGTCGAAATCTGCTAAAACCAGCGAATGGTTTTTGTTTGAAATAACTTAAATAGGACCTAGTTCAACCCAAATGAACCAGTTGATGTAGTCGAAATATGGGAAATTTCGTCGAAACATGGTCGAAACCTATGATTTTTAAAAGTCACAGGACATATCGTTTCGACCTTTGGGGATACCGTCGAAAGTTCTTGAACCATGCTTCAATGGATCGGACTGAACCCGCCTGGGAATCTGGAAGGAGATGAAACAGGTCCAATGTGGGTCTTTTGGATCAATAGAATATTTATTTAATTAATTGGGATGGGATAATCATATTATCTTTTGGTAGGATAGGTTAAGTAAGACATCATTTTTTTTTAAGTTTCCTAGTTAGAGAGTTGGTCTTTATTTTTAGGAGTCTTTTATTTCTCTTTATACATGGTGCAATACTGGAATCCCCATCGGTGGGAGTAGATTGAAAGAATGAAATTGAGAGTGTTTGGTTTGAAAGCCAAGGTGGCTTGTGCGATTCTCCCTCCCTCTTCTTCCTCTTCTTGCCACTACCATTTCTCTGTCCAGTGGTAACAGTAACCCATACATTGTTGGATCAATCTTCCCCATACCCATATCTTTCGACTCGAGATTTGCGAAGTAGTAATGAATACTAGGACGATTCAGACTGCTGAAAATGAGGCTGAAAGAATATCTGATTTTGAGTTCCATGGTTCAGTTTCAGAACTGAACTGATGTCTACCGCCAGGTACAAGTTCAATAAGTTACTCTTATTTTCCTAGTTGTTCCTTTGGGTGATTGAAGTTGGGTTTCAAAGCCAATGGAATAACATTGGGTTGAAGTTTCAAAGTCTCTGGCGTTGAATCAAAGAAGTTCTCCCACCACAACATATAGTAGCAACCAAACATTTGAAGCCGAACTACCATTTTTTTGTGTTTTTTTTTTTCAATGAGGGGGGCCAAAAGGGGGCAAAACCCAAAAGGGGGGGCCGCTAAAGCTAAACCCCAAATAAACTAACTATGGGAGACAGCAGTGGGGGGGGGGGAGATGAAAGATGTAAGAAGACCCCAGGAGACAATAATCAGCCTATTCCTTGGGGTGTCACAAACCGGGCGGTGATGGAGAGATCTAAGTCTGAAGGAAACATCGAAGTAGATGGCTTTCCAAATCCCTTCAAATGAACAGGAGTTGGGGGTCCATCTACGCAGATTTCATTTCATTCAAAGGTGGTTGATGGTGGCGCAAAGGGCGAGTTTCCCAACTGTGTCACATATGGTGGAGCCACTATAGGTCATGTCTACCTAGATGCATTCACAGGGAAGGGGAAGGGGAAGGGGAAGGGGAAGGATGGGACGAGTGGAGGGCCAGCATGGGCGGAGGACTTTCTTCCATATGGAAGCAGAGAAAGGGCAAGAGAAAAGAGAGTCAACATCTTCAGTGCCATTCCAACACAAACAACAAGAGGTAAGAACCTGAATGTGACAGTAATTGAGGAAAGACTGGGTTGGAAGACAATAGGAAAGAGCTCGCCAGGCGGTGAAGCTATGGCGAGGGATGTGCCCTTTAAACCAAATGACATTACGCCAAGGAATTAGGGAGTCTTTGGAACAGATAAAGTTCTAGGCAGATGCAGAGGAGAAGCGGCCAGAGGAAAAACTGTGTCCAGGGGGGATTGGAGGGAGGGAAGACCAGAGATCCGACAAGGGGGGAGGGAGAGGAGGGGACCAGCCACTAAGAGAGAGAATAGAGGCCACAGTGGCGGATCGAGTCGAACCAATGGTGGAGATGATTCTAGGGGAGACCAGGGGAGAAGGATGCCCGCAGGGTGCCAAGGGTCAAGCCAGAGCAAGGTGGAGGAGCCATTGCCAATGGTGTAAGAAATTACAGGGAGGGCTAGGGATCTGAAATTGAGAATACATCTCCAGATCTATGAAGCATCAACAGAGGGGGAGGCAGTCCAAAGGGAATCATTTTTAAGGGGAACAGAATAAACCCGAGACCCAAATACTCTGCTGCTTGGAAATGATTTTCCAGATGAGCTTGAGGATAGCAGCAGAGTTGACATCCTTGATTTTGCGGAGGCCCAAGCCTCCTTCAAACTTGGGGTGGCAGACATTCGACCAACTCATGAGGTGGAGGAATCAGTAGTCTCAGTTCCCTTCCAAAAGAAGGCACAGAGGAGAGATTCAATGGCTTTAGAAGTGGAAGCAAAAAGAAAAAAGATGCCCAACCAATAAAAGTAGAGGGATTGGAGGACAGACTTGATTAGGACAAGGCAACCCGTACAGGAGAGGAGTTTGCCTTTCCAAAGCTGGAGCCTCCTCCTGATGGAATCAAGAATGGGGGAATAGTGATGAGGGGAGAGACGAGAGGCGACAAGAGGGAGGCCAAGGTATTTGACGGGGAGGATTTCGGAGGAGAACCCAGAGATGGCAAGGAGCTGGGCTTAATGGGAGTCCGATACTACCAAAGGGAAGAGGTTGGATATGAGGAGATTAATTTTCAAGCCAGAAAGGATTTCAAAAAGATAGAGGGAGGCCATGATGTTGGATATGGAGACAGTGTCGAGCTTTAGAGAAGGTCATGAGATCATCAGCAAAAGCCAAGTGGGTAAGCATAAGGGCTTTAAATTTAGGGATGGGAGATATAAGGTGTTGATCAATGGAGGACTGGATTGAACAGGAGAGAGGTCACCCCTGCCTAATGCATGGCGCAAAGGAGAAGTACCCTGCGGGGCTACCATTGAGGAGGACAGAAAATCATGGGGTGGAGATGCAAGAGTGAATTCAGTGTACAAAGGAGGGGGAAATACATTTGACAGAGGACTGAGGAGATGAAATCCCAACTGATCAAGTCAAACGCCTTGTGAATGTCTATCTATAAAATTTTGCATGTCCTTCCTTAAAACCTCTTCTAAGGTCATTTTAGGTCTGCCCCTCGGTCTTTTACCTCCTTAATGCAGTTTAGTTTCCTAAATAAGCTTGTTTTATTAGGAATACGCTTAGGGTTGGGTTCCATACATGTTGGACCTTTGATCCCAAGTGTTTTGAGTGCAATAGACCATTTTTATGGGTCTAAAAGGGGGGCTCTAAGATTGAGCACTGTATTACTAGTTAGTTTCCTTTTTAGTTGGGTTTGATTTGAGTTATATTTGTTTCCTTAGGAGTCAAGTTATTAATTGAGTCAAGTCATTAGTAGTTAGTTTCCTTTTTCAACTAGTTTCTAATTTCAGTTTTTAATAACTATTGTATTAAGAAAATATTTGGTTTCCTTTTTGAGAAACCTTCTATTTTGTAATTCACCCCCCCATTAACATTATAAATAAAGAAGAGGAGGCTCCTAAAATCCTAGAATGATTTTGATAAAAAATAATGGTTGTTGTTATTGTCTTCTTCATGAAGAGTTGTCTTGTGTTTGATCAAGACTGAAGGAATTGGTGTTTGATCCAATTGACTCCTTACGGCGTGAAGTCCAGGAGGTCTACTTCAAGTGTTCTCTTAAGTTTTTATATCTCTTTCAAGACTTATTAGGGCTGCAAAACCAGGTATGTAATCTATCACTCTGCTGCCCAGAAAATTCTGCAAAACAGAGCATCCGCCCCTGCTGGAATGACCAGATCTGAGTATCTGATTGGTCCAGTTTTTTGATCGAAGGTTCCTCCCCATACCAGTGAGGATCAACCCAAATATTGGCTGATTCTGCTCAGCCATTGATGAGATATTAGAAATCTCCAGATTTTCGTCTTTTAGTGAACTGAAGTTTCTATTTTCTAGATTCTGGTTCTGCTGGTTTGAATAGTGTTTTCTGGACTACTGTTCTTAATATTCTATTAACTTAAATCTTAACGGACTCCCATCTGTTCCTGGTTTAGTCCTAAGAATCATTGTTGGATTGGACTCTGCTGTCATTCTCTTGAGATCGATAACCTGCTGTACTGCTGAATATGTGTTCTGATTTTTGAAGACTGTTAGCACTTTAATAGTCTCTGGATTAGTTCTAAACTGCTACTGGTTTGTTTAATCCCTATGTTACTGTTCTGTGGGTTCGGTACTGTTTCTGGGTTGTTATTGAATTTAATTTTTGATACATGGTTGGGGTTGGTTTTGGTTGTTCTTTATTTCAAAAGTTCCTGTAGATTGAGACTTGGTTAGACCCCTACTCTAGTCTACATTAAATGGTATCAGAGCATGGCTGAAAACAACACCCCCACCCTAGCTTCTATTATAGAGTTTCTACAGAAATGGAAAACTGAATTGAAGGCCGAACTGCAAGCTTTGCAAACTGATCTGAATACAAGGTTGTTGGCTGTGGAAAACCAACCACAACAACCTACCGGTGATTCACATACAATACCCAAAGTGGAAGAAGGATCATTGAATGTAACTGCTCAGACGGCTAATAGGAGACCTATCCCTAATCTGAGAGCAACACAAAGGATTCTTGTAGAGAAACCTACTTTAGAAGAACATGTAAGGGGTAACTTTGAGACAGAACGTCCTACATATCAGAGGTACTCTAGAGATTCACAGAAGGTCAAGCTTGATCTGAAGGAGTTTGATGGTAGACATGACCCCCAATTGTTCTATGATTGAGTAGCTACTTTGGATGATTATTTTGACTACTATGACCTACCTGAGGAACGGAAGATGAAACTAGCTCGTGCTAAGCTAGTTGAGGCTGCTCATGATTGGTGGAGAACCTATAAGCAAGAGTTGGAAGACCGTGGTAGAGAGCCTACTACTTGGGAGGAGATGAAACTTGAACTGTCTGATAAGTACTTGCCACGTAATTTCAGAGCTCGTATACAAGACCAGTTGAACTCTCTTCGTCAGGGAAATATGACTGTGGTGGAGTATATGAATAAGTCTGATGCACTTTATTCTCGCACAGGCATTAGGAACAATGAGAGGCAATTACTTTCTCGGTTTCGACTGGGATTACGAGCTGAAATTAATAGGGGAATTGATGTTGCTGATGTGTATACAGTGAGAGATTGCTTTGACAAGGCTCTTCGAACAGAGGAACTTATGGCACAGTCAGGTAGAAGATTTGGTTTTCAAGCTAGGGAGGTCAAAAAAAAAAAAAATTCAGCCACTAAACCTAACACTTCAGAACCCCCAAGAGCCACAACTCCTCTATGTGAAGTGAAGATACCTCTATTAAAACCAAAAGAACTTGAAGTCAAGGTTCACATTGAAGAGATAGTTCTTGAAGCTTCAAAGATAGAAGGTCAAGAGATAGAAGATTCAACTGAAGAATTCTCCATTGAAGAGAGCATAATAGACAAGACTGAAACCATGGAAGAAGACTCCACTGAAGGATTCTACATTGAAGAGAGCATAATAGACAAGACTAAAGATGTGGAAGATGAGGTAGTAATTGAAAGAACTCCACAACAAGTCTTTAAGATTCATGATGAGAATGAAGAGTTTGTTCCTCCAATCCTCGATGAGAAGGTTACCAGTATTGATGACTCTATGCATACAACATTCACAATTGGTATCAATTCAAAGGTCGAACATACAGAGTTTGTTATGCCATCATGGTTCTTCGAAGAGAAAGCTCCAAGCCTTGAAGACTACATACCACAAATTTACAAGCAACCAGAATTTTCTTTGGGAATGGTCAAAGCTACTACTCACATGTTGTTTCCCCCTCATCACTGCAAAATTCGGGGACGAATTTTTTCAAGATGAGAAGAGTTGATGCAATTTAGTTTTCTAAATAGGCTTGTTTTATTAGGAATAAGCTTAGGGTTGGATTCCATACATGTTGGGCCTTTGATCCCAAGTGTTTTGAGTGCAATAGACCACTTTTATGGGTCTAAAAGGGGGGCTCTAAGATTGAGCACTGGATTACTAGTTAGTTTCCTTTTTAGTTGGGTTTGATTTGAGTTATATTTGTTTCCTTAGGAGTCAAGTCATTAATTGAGTCAAGTCATTAGTAGTTAGTTTCCTTTTTCAACTAGTTTCTAATTTCAGTTTTTAATAACTATTGTATTAAGAAAATATTTGGTTTCCTTTTTGAGAAACCTTCTATTTTGTAATTCACTCGCCCATTAACATTATAAATAAAGAAGATGAGGCTCCTAAAATCCTAGAATGATTTTGATAAAAAAATAATGGTTGTTGTTATTGTCTTCTTCATGAAGAGTTGTCTTGTGTTTGATCAAGACTGAAGGAATTGGTGTTTGATCCAATTGACTCCTTGCGGCGTGAAGTCCAAGAGGTCTACTTCAAGTATTATTCTCTTAAGTTTTTATATCTCTTTCAAGACTTATTAGGACTGCAAAACCAAGTATGTAATCTATCACTCTGCTGCCCAGAAATTTCTGCAAAACAGAGCATCCGCCCCTGCTGGAATGACCAGATCTGAGTATCTTATTGGTCCAGTTTTTTTATCAAAGGTTCCTCCCCATACCAGTGAGGATCGACCCAAATATTGGCTAATTCTGCTCAGCCATTGATGAGATATTAGAAATCTCCAGATTTTCGTCTTTTAGTGAACTGAAGTTTCTATTTTCTGGATTCTGGATTCTGGTTCTGCTGGTTTGAATAGTGTTTTCTGGACTGCTGTTCTTAATATTCTGTTAACTTAAATCTAAACGGACACCCATCTGTTCCTGGTTTAGTCCTAAGAATCATTGTTGGATTGGACTTTGTTGTTATTCTCTTGAGATTGATAACCTGCTGTACTGCTGAATATCTGTTCTGATTTTTGAAGATTGTTAGCACTTTAATAGTCTCTAGATTAGTTCTAAACTGCTACTGGTTTGTTTAATCCCTGTGTTGTTGTTCTGTGGGTTCGGTACTATTTCTGGGTTGTTGCTGAATTTAATTTTTGATACATGGTTGGGGTTGGTTTTGGTTGTTCTTTATTTCAAAAGTTCTTGTAGATTGAGACTTGGTTAGACCTCTACTCTAGTCTACATTACTCCTTCCATTCGGATTTGATTACTCCTCCTTAATGGGGCACCCTAAAGTCTTCGTTGAATATAGCCACTGAAATGCACATTTCAATTTTTTTTGCCAAATTGTGCAATATTTTGACTGAAATATTTCTCTTTCGATCACGGTTGAAACCCAGATTGGAACTGGAATTTTGGACCTTGAATTAGACCCCACGACTTGGTTAATAAAACCTGAATTGATGTTAATGCTACTGTACTTGGCCAAAAATTGCACTGACACTAAAACAAAAGCCCTAGCAGAGTCTTTAGCTGCTGCTTTGGAGTAGTCTGGTCTCTCTCTCTCTCTCTCTCTCTCTCTCTCTCTCTCTCTTCTTCCTCCTCACCTCCATTTCTCTGCTTCTTCATCTCTGGATGGAGCATCGTCGGTTGGAGTTGCGACTTGGCCAACAGCTCGTAAGTCACCATCCCTGCTAGGCCTGTCTAGGCTCGTTTGGTTTCCCACTTAGCCAATAGCCTCGAAGCCTCCAATTCCGTTCGCCTACTCTCTCTCCAGTCGCCATCTTGCATCGCCACCGCTTGGTCACTAACCATTCCCGCAAGGTCAGCCACCACCTAAAGTGCCTAGCTCGCTAGGCTAACGCCGATTTGTTGTCAGTTGCATGACCAGCAGCCTATCAGGCCGCCATCTATGCTCAGCCAGCAGCTGCTTAGCCATTGCCTCCGCAAGGCTGACGCCCTCCATCATGGCTGTCACCTCCGCTAGGCCAACTACATGCTTAGCCGTGGCCCTTCGCAAGGCCACCGCCCCACTGCCATGGCTTCCCTCTTAACGGCAGTGCTCTCTTGGCGGCTAAGAAGATGAAGAGATGAGATAGGTAGTTAGGGTTTGTTTACTTGGTTGCCCTTGCTTGTAATGGGCTTCCTTGTTCTGTCTTTAGCCCAAGTGAGCTTTCAGTTTTAAAGGGCAGTAGCCTTGGAAGCAGTCCTTTGTGGGTTGTTGTTATCCTTTTGGGTTTTTAATTTCCCCTTTGGGGTTATATTCTCCTCCCTTTCTTTTAATGCATTTAATTATTCACCAAAAATAAAAATAAAACCTGGATCACTGGACCAGAATTAACAAGAAACTGTTTCAAATCATGAACCGTAGGTCAATAAAACTGGAGATCTGCAGCCACAAGTTCTGGCTCTTGCTGCAGGAATTCTTCTTCCTCTATCTCCTTCTACCATCTAGAAATTGCATCAAGACCTCATGATAGTCAACATGGGTCCTCACCAACCATCATGGTGTTCTTTGACTCATCATCTACTCTAGATGGTGAAATGTTGTTGATTGTGAGCCCGTACTGGGTTATTTATACAAGGATAAACTTTCTACAAAATGGTTATCAGGGTTATTTTAGGGCCATTTGTTCACTAGTTTTACATTAAATTGATTTGTTTTAATTATACCATTTTCTTCGCCAACAAAAACAACTTGAACCCAAAACCGCCAACCCGAATACGGATTCATGGATTTGTATTTGTAGCAGGAATTGCCAACTCTCGATAAGAACAAGTACCCATGAAATCACTACTCAAGGGCATTTGTAGTGGTCGCACAAGGCTGAAGTCATTACTCATTATTATCGCAATGGCATTTCCATTCTAGCCAAAGTGGCATTTCCATTATGTTCCAAACATAACAATCATATGAAAATGAGAGTCAATGAAATTATCTTTGTGAGAAAAGGTGGATATCTATAGTAAATAAATCTCACTCAATCTTTCTAAATATGGAACCATTTAAGCACATATAATCACATCTATTTAAAATGAATAAGAAAACAAGAATAGAGAAGGAAATATTTCATTAGTAACTGATCTCACAACTTATAACGTAGGCCTGCCCTTGAGGTCTTCAATTTACAAATTAAAGAACAACTAGTTTTTTCTAACTCAAGAAGAAGCCACATAAAAATTGATAGAGGTGATGATATTTATGAAGTCAATAGAGTACCAGAACTGCTCTCAACATATTTCTTTTATTCATATCACTTCCTCTAAGTCAAGGATTCACATCCTATCCAATGTGGCTAGCCATGAAAAGCTACAGACCTCAACAATCCTACTGCATAGCAGAATGCGATAAATACTTTAGATTAATTAAATCCAAAGCCTCAATGCTATTCATTTTACTGGATCAATTAAGTAGCAGCTCAGTTACAAGAGTTTCTACCAAAAAATATTCCGACGAGGATGCAAAAAATTAATGTCAAGTATATGATAAAACTAAACAATTATGGCTAAAAATTTAAGTACAGACCTTCAGCTGATAAGAAATGTTTCAACAGACAACGTACAAGAAAAGAAACCCAAGCATCATCATCCCTCAGATGGGAAGAAATGCCTCCATGGCATAGTAAAAGAAAGGCAACCGAAACATGACTACCAACAAATTACACGACTCAACCAAATTTTTCCCATCAAAACAGGGTAGGTTACACAGATGCAGTTTTGCCATTCAACTCTGCTTATAACCTTGTTAGTTGTCAAACCAAAGCCATTCGTGGAAATCAAGTAAATACATTAACAAAAGAAGCTAGATAATAAAACAAGTTTCAAGCAATTCCAGTGCCAAACAAAATCTAGATTAGCCAGGGAACTTGGGTAAAATGACTGCTTACCGGAACCATGAAAATTATGCGAACTATGTATCGCTGATAAGTAGGCTCGGTATAATTCAGAAGATGTCTGTATATATGAAATATTGCCAAAGCAATGGCTCCAGCCATACAAGGGAAAGCAACAATGACGAAATAAATTGGTGCCATCTGCTCCTCGGGAAATAATTCATCCACCAATGCTCCCTCCCTGGGGAATTTCAACTTTAATTTCCTGAAACGAAGCTTCTTTATTGGGGTGGAAGTGGTTCGAAGCATAAAAACTAAATTGCAACAGCATTAGTAAAAGATTATGCTTGTTTATTGGGGTGGGAGTGGTTCGAAGCATATAAACTAAATTCTAACAGCATTCGTAAGAGATTATACATTTTTATTGGGGTGGGAGTGGTTCGAAGCATAAAAACTAAATTCTAACAGCATTAGTAAAAGATTATACTAACCTAGAGAAAAAAATCTGAACTCTTACTCCGCTTCGTCACTTTGTCATACCCAGTCTTCCAGCTACCCATTGAATAACATAAAGTGAAAGCACTTCGAAACTGTTGTATGCCCGCTAGCTCAATTCGCAGAAGCTTAAATTTTTAAACAATATGATAGTATATTGCCTAGGCCGAACAGCCGGCTTCAGTTCCTCGTGCAATCCCCTATGAAATCAAAATCCAAAGTTAATCATTAAAAAATAGGAAAGGCATGAAGAAAGATAATGAAGAAGCTAATAAACGAGTAGTAATAAGCACAATGGATCTATGAAGCATCCGTACAGAAAGCAAAAATTATATGCAAATTATGACGAATCACGGGTGGAGAAGGAAATATGATCCATTTCGAGGGAGAGAAGCAGCATGTAAAGACTGGTTTTTTTTTTCTCTTAGGTCTCCAACAGATATAATAGCGAGTCAGAGAGAAGCGCACGCAAGAAATAGAAAAGAACATACAAGTTATACGCAACTAGGGTTCTGAACCTCGAAGCTTGGATTGGTAATTATCATCGTGCTCATAAATAAAGAAAAAAAATTTATAGCAGCGGATGAAAAACGGATGGAAAGGAAGCCCGGTCGGTCCATTTCTTCTCCATTGTTATTCTAGTTTAAATTCCAGTACTAATTACTCACCATCTTCTTGCTATTGTTTTCATACGCCAGATGGGAAGATAGAACACGGCCGATCTGAACGGTCGGAGCCAGGAGGACGAGGCTGAAGGAAATTTCTTTGAGTTGAAGCACAGAAAGAATGGCGACTACGAAAGCGAAACCCCGCTGTCACTTGTGTCGCGACTCTCGTTATTTAAGAGCCCGGCAACAAAGGAAAGGACATCCGTCTCGGCGAACGGAAGAGGGGTGCTGGTCCTGCTGGTCCTGAGACCTATCTTGCATACCTGTCCCTCTTGCCTAAATGTAGCACGTGTCATTGGTTGAGCGATGAGCGGTGGGATAATTCGTGCATAGTCAGATTAAACAAGTATCACTTCTATAGAGCTTCATTGGAGAAAAAAATTAGGAAAAC
The DNA here is from genome assembly GCF_013358625.1 of Macadamia integrifolia. Lineage (NCBI taxonomy): Eukaryota > Viridiplantae > Streptophyta > Magnoliopsida > Proteales > Proteaceae > Macadamia > Macadamia integrifolia. The sequence continues at coordinate 29,929,496 of NC_056568.1, forward strand.
TACTTTCAGTTTACAAAATTACCTAGTCAATGTTCATTTCAACTCTATATATTAAAATAATTATTATTATTATTATTATTATTATTATTATTATAATTCACTAAAATAATCACAAAACACAAAGAAATTTACAATAAAGGTAAATGTAACATAAAGTCCGGAGAAGGCAGAAAGTCAGTTTAACAAGTATGACTTGTATAATTTCACCCAGAAAAAAAAAAAAAAAAAGGAAAGAAAAGAAAAGATTATGACATGTCTAAAGCTTTATTGGAGAAAAAAATTGGGAAAACTACTCAATATTTATTTCAACTTCATAAAAAAATTTATAATTTACTAAAATAATCACGAAAACAAAGAAATTTACAATAAAAGGTAAAATATAACATAAAGTCAGTCTTGCTTGTGTGTTTGTTATGGGAAATATGTAAAATCCTCCGGAGAAAGCCGAAACAAGGCCAACAAAAACTAGAAAAGTAGGCCACTCAGCCAATTACACCAAAAGAGCTTTGATAGGCGAGCAGCTAGATGAGAATCAACAAACAGGGGCACTACACAAGAGTCTCGCTAATCGGCCATCCTAGCTGCATACGCTTAATTGTGTCAGTTCATCGAACAGGCAGTAAGCCCCTAGAGTACATTAATCGAATGATGGACGCATGAACTGCCATCCACGATGAGTAGCTCTGTGATCAAATCACTCAACTCACACTACTCAGTCTAAGAACCCAACACTACCTGTAATACCCCGCTTCTTAAAACCCGGTCTGATTTCGAGATTGAACCGGTTTAACCATGCAAGAACCGAGCCAGAGGATATTAGAGCGGGTTCCTTATGGGCTATGATGGCACGGGTGACCTTAAACACCGGCTGGCCCGACAAGTCCGAGCCAGTGCCAGAAGAGATGGGAGTGCCCAAACCGTGTACGTGCACCTACCATAAGGCTATATACGGATAAAACAGGTATTATATCCGTATTTTAAGGTATATACGTATGCCACATCGTATGCCTGGGGTGGGGTTCGCGCCGAGGTCCGAACCCGGTCAAAATCCCAAGTTTTGGCTCTCAGGCGGGTATAATAGGTGGGTACACCCACCCACCTGAGTGACCCATCCAAGACTATTCACTTAATTAGGAATAGTATATAAGGCTTTATGATTTCTTTTCTTTCCATTTATTACCCTCGTACGTTTGGTGAGAAAAGTAAAGAGGAGAGAGAAAAGAAAGGGAAGAAGAAAGGAAAGAGAAGGAAGGATTTCAGTGGCGCCGAAGCTCGATCTTGCCATTCCGGTGCCGGGAGAGTAATCTTCAACTCTAGATCTACAGTTGGAGGTAAGAAAAGTTGGGTTTTATGAACGTTCACCATACCCAAGCTTTAAACCCTTGATTCGAGTATGGTTTCTTGAGATCTTGTAAATACCCTTTGAAATGATGAATCTAAGGTTTAATAGATGATTTATGTGTTGATCTTGAAGGATTTGAAGAGATATTGACAAGGTAGAAGAAGCATTGTGAGTTGGAAGTGATTTGGAGGGTTTGAAGTCATTCTTGAACAAAGGAGGTAAGATGGCTTTCCCTCACTCGAATCTAACCTAGATCTAGGTTAGAACCATCCTATAGGACCTTGAAGGTGTGAAGAATGGGTGAGGAAAAGCCCCATTTGATTCCCCAAAGAATGGAGAAAATGGGGAAGAAACAGGGTCTGTCCCGCCAAAACCGGTGGGTACAACCGGCGGGTACCTACCCGCCTGAGGGTACCCACCTGAGAGGGCAGGGGGCCTTCGGGCCTAACCGGCGGGTACCACCGGCGGGTACAACCGGCAGGTAGGTCTTAGCCATGGGTCCCTGGCCCAATCGGCGGGTATAACCGGCGGGTACAACCGGCGGGCCCCTACCCGGCGGTCATAACCGGTGGGTAAAACCGGTGGGTAGACAGCCCACCTGTCTGACCCACCTGTGTGGCCCCGAAGGTGATCCTTATGTCCGATCGAACCCAAATCGGACGTGTGACCTTCTTTTGACATTCTAAACACGATTTGGACATCGGATTTCATTAATTTCGATTCTAAAATGGTGAAGTACTAACCCCTCTCAATTATGTTAGGTTCACCAAATCCTACCCGATTAGCTCCGGATCTCACCCGTACTGAACGGGAATCCTTGTACGCAACAAGTAAGTGGAGAGAGGACGTTTGGCCTTGTTTCAAGGCATTTGTTTGGCATTCATATAACTATATCTAATCTAGTCATGTCATCATGAATATGCTATATAGATTAGTCATTCCACGCATTGATGTGCATATATATGATTTGTTTACTTTTCAAATGCCAATTGAATGAGATGTTTATATGATTGAATGCGGACATCATGGTGCATAATGCATTGCTAGACTAGATGCCGTAGTCGGCTTGAAAACGAACGCATTGGTGGCCCGTGGAATGGGACACGGAGGCACTATGCAGTCGTACTATTGTCATATAGGAGCATGCGGTATTAGGATTCTCACCATCCCGTGCTACGACCCTTCCCAACAGGGGTTAAGGTGTTGGGTTGCCATTTGGGGGGAAGCAGGGGTCGCGGTTGTCGGACACTGTGGCGGTTAG